>NC_071496.1:30917241-31009741 GCF_028500815.1 Rissa tridactyla | reverse complement strand
AGAGGAGGAAAGGAGAATAGAGAAATAAGGGAAGAGACAGGAGAGGGAGAGGAGAGAAATGCAGAATAAAGGAATAGGAGAGGAGAGGAGAGGAGAGGAAAACGGGGTAGGAGACGAGAGGAGATTAGGAGAGGAGGAAAGGAGAATAGAGAAATAAGGGAAGGGAGAGGAGAGGAGGAAAGGAGAATAGAGAAATAAGGGAAGGGAGAGGAGAGGAGGAAAGGAGAATAGAGAAATAAGGGAAGGGAGAGGAGAGGAGAGGGGGAAAGGAGAATAGAGAAATAAGGGAAGAGACAGAAGAGGAGAGGAGCGGAGGGGAGGGGAGGGGAGGAAAGGAGAATAGAGAAATAAGGAAGAGAGGGGAGAGGAGAGGAGAGGAGAGGAGAGGAGAGGAGAAGGGCAGAGAAGAATGGAGGAGCATTTGTGAGAAGCTGAGAGGAGAAGAGTGGGGAAGAGAGGGGAAGAGAACAGAAGAATAGAGGAGGAGAGTGGAGACGACAGGAGAGGACAGGAGGAAAGGAGAAGAGAGAAATAAGGGAAGAGAGAGGAGAGGAGATGAGGAGAGGAGAGGAGAGGAGAGGAGAGGAGAGGAAAAGAATAGAGGAGAAGATCTGAGTAGAAGAATAGAGGAGGAGAGGAGAGGTGGAGAGGAGAGGAGAGGAAAAAAGCAGAATAAAGGAATAAGGGAGGAGAGGAGAGGAAAACAGGAGAATAGAGAAATAAGGGCGCTGAGGAGGGGAGAAGCGAGGTGAGGAGGGGAGAGGCGAGGTTAGGAGAGGAGAGGAGAGGAGGAAAGGAGAATAGAGAAATAAGGGAAGAGACAGGAGAGGAGAGGAGAGGAAAAGAATAGAGGAGAAGATCTGAGTAGAAGAATAGAGGAGGAGAGGAGAGGTGGAGAGGAGAGGAGAGGAAAAAAGCAGAATAAAGGAATAAGGGAGGATAGGAGAGGAAAAAAGCAGAATAAAGGAATAAGGGAGGAGAGGAGAGGAGAGGAAAAAAGCAGAATAAAGGAATAAGGGAGGAGAGGAGAGGAAAAAAGCAGAATAAAGGAATAAGGGAGGAGAGGAGAGGAAAACAGGAGAATAGAGAAATAAGGGCGCTGAGGAGGGGAGAGGCGAGGTGAGGAGGGGAGAGGCGAGGAGAGGAGAGGAGAGGAGAGGAGAGGAGAAGGGCAGAGAAGAATGGAGGAGCATTGGGGAGAAGCTGAGAGGAGAGGAGTGGGGAAGAGAGGGGAAGAGAACAGAAGAATAGAGGAGGAGAGTGGAGACGACAGGAGAGGACAGGAGGAAAGGAGAATAGAGAAATAAGGGAAGAGAGAGCAGAGGAGATGAGGAGAGGAGAGGAGAGGAGAGGAGAAGGGCAGAGAAGAATGGAGGAGCATTGGGGAGAAGCTGAGAGGAGAGGAGTGGTGAAGAGAGGGGAAGAGAAGAGAAGAATAGAGGAGGAGAGTGGAGTTGTGAGGAGAGGAGAGGAGAGAAATGCAGAATAAAGGATTAAGAGAGGAGAGGAGAGGAGAGAAATGCAGAATAAAGGATTAAGAGAGGAGAGGAGAGAAATGCAGAATAAAGGATTAAGAGAGGAGAGGAGAGGAGAGAAATGCAGAATAAAGGATTAAGAGAGGAGAGGAAAGGAGAGAAATGCAGAATAAAGGATTAAGAAAGGAGAGGAGAGGAGAGGAGGAAAGGAGAATAGAGAAATAAGGGAAGAGACAGGAGAGGAGTTGGGAAGAGAGGGGAAGAGAACAGAAGAATAGAGGAGGAGAGTGGAGACGACAGGAGAGGACAGGAGGAAAGGAGAATAGAGAAATAAGGGAAGACAGAGGAGAGAAGAGGAGAGGAGAGGAGAGGAGAGGAGAGGAGAGGAGAGGAGAGGAGAGGAGAACAGACAAATAAGGGAAGAGAGAGGAGAGGAGAGGAGAGGAGAGGAGAAGGGCAGAGAAGAATGGAGGAGCATTGGGGAGAAGCTGAGAGGAGAGGACTGGGGAAGAGAGGGGAAGAGAACAGAAGAATAGAGGAGGAGAGTGGAGACGACAGGAGAGGACAGGAGGAAAGGAGAATAGAGAAATAAGGGAAGGGAGAGGAGAGGAGAGGAGAGGAAAAGAATAGAGGAGAAGATCTGAGTAGAAGAATAGAGGAGGAGAGGAGAGGTGGAGAGGAGAGGAGAGGAAAAAAGCAGAATAAAGGAATAAGGGAGGAGAGGAGAGGAAAACAGGAGAATAGAGAAATAAGGGCGCTGAGGAGGGGAGAGGCGAGGTGAGGAGGGGAGAGGCGAGGCGAGGCGAGGAGAGGAGAGGAGAGGAGAGGAGAGGAGAAGGGCAGAGAAGAATGGAGGAGCATTGGGGAGAAGCTGAGAGGAGAGGAGTGGGAAGAGAGGGGAAGAGAACAGAAGAATAGAGGAGAGTGGAGACGACAGGAGAGGACAGGAGGAAAGGTGAATAGAGAAATAAGGGAAGAGAGAGGAGAGGAGATGAGGAGAGGAGAGGAGAGGAGAGGAGAGGAGAGGAGAGGAGAGGAGAGGAGAGGAGAGGAGAGGAGAGGAGAGGAGAGGAGAGGAGAGGAGAGGAGAGGAGAGGAGAGGAGAAGGGCAGAGAAGAATGGAGGAGCATTGGGGAGAAGCTGAGAGGAGAGGAGTGGTGAAGAGAGGGGAAGAGAAGAGAAGAATAGAGGAGGAGAGTGGAGTTGTGAGGAGAGGAGAGGAGAGAAATGCAGAATAAAGGATTAAGAGAGGAGAGGAGAGGAGAGAAATGCAGAATAAAGGATTAAGAGAGGAGAGGAGAGAAATGCAGAATAAAGGATTAAGAGAGGAGAGGAAAGGAGAGAAATGCAGAATAAAGGATTAAGAAAGGAGAGGAGAGGAGAATAGGAAAGGAGAATAGAGAAATAAGGGAAGAGACAGGAGAGGAGAGGGAAGAGAGGGGAAGAGAACAGAAGAATAGAGGAGGAGAGTGGAGACGACAGGAGAGGACAGGAGGAAAGGAGAATAGAGAAATAAGGGAAGACAGAGGAGAGGAGAGGAGAGGAGAGGAGAGGAGAGGAGAGGAGAGGAGAGGAAAAGAATAGAGGAGAAGATCTGAGTAGAAGAATAGAGGAGGAGAGGAGAGGTGGAGAGGAGAGGAGAGGAAAAAAGCAGAATAAAGGAATAAGGGAGGAGAGGAGAGGAAAAAAGCAGAATAAAGGAATAAGGGAGGAGAGGAGAGGAAAAAAGCAGAATAAAGTAATAAGGGAGGAGAGGAGAGGAAAACAGGAGAATAGAGAAATAAGGGCGCTGAGGAGGGGAGAGGCGAGGTGAGGAGAGGCGAGGAGAGGAGAGGCGAGGCGAGGCGAGGAGAGGAGAGGAGAGGAGAAGGGCAGAGAAGAATGGAGGAGCATTGGGGAGAAGCTGAGAGGAGAGGAGTGGGGAAGAGAGGGGAAGAGAACAGAAGAATAGAGGAGGAGAGTGGAGACGACAGGAGAGGACAGGAGGAAAGGAGAATAGAGAAATAAGGGAAGAGAGAGGAGAGGAGATGAGGAGAGGAGAGGAGAGGAGAGGAGAGGAGAGGAGAGGAGAGGAGAGGAGAGGAGAAGGGCAGAGAAGAATGGAGGAGCATTGGGGAGAAGCTGAGAGGAGAGGAGTGGTGAAGAGAGGGGAAGAGAAGAGAAGAATAGAGGAGGAGAGTGGAGTTGTGAGGAGAGGAGAGGAGAGAAATGCAGAATAAAGGATTAAGAGAGGAGAGGAGAGGAGAGAAATGCAGAATAAAGGATTAAGAGAGGAGAGGAGAGAAATGCAGAATAAAGGATTAAGAGAGGAGAGGAGAGGAGAGAAATGCAGAATAAAGGATTAAGAGAGGAGAGGAAAGGAGAGAAATGCAGAATAAAGGATTAAGAAAGGAGAGGAGAGGAGAGGAGGAAAGGAGAATAGAGAAATAAGGGAAGAGACAGGAGAGGAGAGGGGAAGAGAGGGGAAGAGAACAGAAGAATAGAGGAGGAGAGTGGAGACGACAGGAGAGGACAGGAGGAAAGGAGAATAGAGAAATAAGGGAAGACAGAGGAGAGAAGAGGAGAGAAGAGGAGAGGAGAGGAGAGGAGAGGAGAGGAGAGGAGAGGAGAGGAGAACAGACAAATAAGGGAAGAGAGAGGAGAGGAGAGGAGAGGAGAGGAGAGGAGAGGAGAGGAGAGGAGAGGAGAAGGGCAGAGAAGAATGGAGGAGCATTGGGGAGAAGCTGAGAGGAGAGGACTGGGGAAGAGAGGGGAAGAGAACAGAAGAATAGAGGAGGAGAGTGGAGACGACAGGAGAGGACAGGAGGAAAGGAGAATAGAGAAATAAGGGAAGGGAGAGGAGAGGAGAGGAGAGGAGAGGAGAGGAGAGGAGAGGAGAGGAGAGGAGAGGAGAGGAGAGGAGAGGAAAAGAATAGAGGAGAAGATCTGAGTAGAAGAATAGAGGAGGAGAGGAGAGGTGGAGAGGAGAGGAGAGGTAAAAAGCAGAATAAAGGAATAAGGGAGGAGAGGAGAGGAAAACAGGAGAATAGAGAAATAAGGGCGCTGAGGAGGGAGAGGCGAGGTGAGGAGGGGAGAGGCGAGGCGAGGCGAGGCGAGGCGAGGAGAGGAGAGGAGAGGAGAGGAGAAGGGCAGAGAAGAATGGAGGAGCATTGGGGAGAAGCTGAGAGGAGAGGAGTGGGGAAGAGAGGGGAAGAGAACAGAAGAATAGAGGAGGAGAGTGGAGACGACAGGAGAGGACAGGAGGAAAGGAGAATAGAGAAATAAGGGAAGAGAGAGGAGAGGAGATGAGGAGAGGAGAGGAGAGGAGAGGAGAGGAGAGGAGAGGAGAGGAGAGGAGAAGGGCAGAGAAGAATGGAGGAGCATTGGGGAGAAGCTGAGAGGAGAGGACTGGTGAAGAGAGGGGAAGAGAAGAGAAGAATAGAGGAGGAGAGTGGAGTTGTGAGGAGAGGAGAGGAGAGAAATGCAGAATAAAGGATTAAGAGAGGAGAGGAGAGGAGAGAAATGCAGAATAAAGGATTAAGAGAGGAGAGGAGAGAAATGCAGAATAAAGGATTAAGAGAGGAGAGGAGAGAAATGCAGAATAAAGGATTAAGAGAGGAGAGGAAAGGAGAGAAATGCAGAATAAAGGATTAAGAAAGGAGAGGAGAGGAGAGGAGGAAAGGAGAATAGAGAAATAAGGGAAGAGACAGGAGAGGAGAGGGGAAGAGAGGGGAAGAGAACAGAAGAATAGAGGAGGAGAGTGGAGACGACAGGAGAGGACAGGAGGAAAGGAGAATAGAGAAATAAGGGAAGACAGAGGAGAGGAGAGGAGAGGAGAGGAGAGGAGAGGAGAGGAGAGGAGAGGAGAGGAGAGGAGAGGAGAGGAGAGGAGAGGAGAGGAAAAGAATAGAGGAGAAGATCTGAGTAGAAGAATAGAGGAGGAGAGGAGAGGTGGAGAGGAGAGGAGAGGAAAAAAGCAGAATAAAGGAATAAGGGAGGAGAGGAGAGGAAAAAAGCAGAATAAAGGAATAAGGGAGGAGAGGAGAGGAAAAAAGCAGAATAAAGGAATAAGGGAGGAGAGGAGAGGAAAACAGGAGAATAGAGAAATAAGGGCGCTGAGGAGGGGAGAGGCGAGGTGAGGAGAGGCGAGGAGAGGAGAGGAGAGGCGAGGCGAGGCGAGGAAGAGGAGAGGAGAGGAGAGGAGAAGGGCAGAGAAGAATGGAGGAGCATTGGGGAGAAGCTGAGAGGAGAGGAGTGGGGAAGAGAGGGGAAGAGAACAGAAGAATAGAGGAGGAGAGTGGAGACGACAGGAGAGGACAGGAGGAAAGGAGAATAGAGAAATAAGGGAAGACAGAGGAGAGGAGAGGAGAGGAGGAAAGGAGAATAGAGAAATAAGGGAAGAGACAGGAGAGGAGAGGAGAGAAATGCAGAATAAAGGAAGAGGAGAGGAGAGGAGAGGAGAGGAGAGGAGAGGAGAGGAGAGGAGAACAGACAAATAAGGGAAGAGAGAGGAAAGGAGAGGAGAGGAGAGGAGACAAATAAGAGAAGAGAGAGGAGAGGAGAGGAGAGGAGAAGAGACAAATAAGGGAAGAGAGAGGAGAGGAGAGGAGAGGAGAACAGAGAAATAAGGGAAGAGAGAGGAGAGGAGAGGAGAGGAGAACAGAGAAATAAGGGAAGAGAGAGGAGAGGAGAGGAGAGGAGAGGAGAGGAGAGGAGAGGAGAACAGAGAAATAAGGGAAGAGAGAGGAGAGGAGAACAGAGAAATAAGGGAAGAGAGAGGAGAGGAGAGGAGAGGAGAGGAGAGGAGAGGAGAGGAGAGGAGAGAAATAAGGGAAGAGAGAGGAGAGGAGAGGAGGGGAGAGGAGAGGAGAGGAGAGGAGGGGAGAGGAGAGGAGCGGAGGGGAGAGGAGGGGGAGAGGAGGAGAACAGAGAAATAAGGGAAGAGAGAGGAGAGGAGAGGAGAGGAGAGGAGAGGAGAGGAGAGGAGAGGAGAGGAGAGGAGAGGAGAGGAGAGGAGAGGAGAGGAGAAGGGCAGAGAAGAATGGAGGAGCATTGGGGAGAAGCTGAGAGGAGAGGACTGGGGAAGAGAGGGGAAGAGAACAGAAGAATAGAGGAGGAGAGTGGAGACGACAGGAGAGGACAGGAGGAAAGGAGAATAGAGAAATAAGGGAAGACAGAGGAGAGGAGAGGAGAGGACAGGAGAGGAGGAAAGGAGAATAGAGAAATAAGGGAAGAGACAGGAGAGGAGAGGAGAGAAATGCAGAATAAAGGAATAGGAGAGGAGAGGAGAGGAGAGGAGAGGAGAGGAAAACGGGGTAGGAGACGAGAGGAGATTAGGAGAGGAGGAAAGGAGAATAGAGAAATAAGGGAAGGGAGAGGAGAGGAGAGGAGGAAAGGAGAATAGAGAAATAAGGGAAGGGAGAGGAGAGGAGAGGGGGAAAGGAGAATAGAGAAATAAGGGAAGAGACAGGAGAGGAGAGGAGCGGAGGGGAGGGGAGGGGAGGAAAGGAGAATAGAGAAATAAGGGAAGAGAGAGGAGAGGAGGGGAGAGGAGAGGAGAGGAGAGGAGAAGGGCAGAGAAGAATGGAGGAGCATTTGTGAGAAGCTGAGAGGAGAAGAGTGGGGAAGAGAGGGGAAGAGAACAGAAGAATAGAGGAGGAGAGTGGAGACGACAGGAGAGGACAGGAGGAAAGGAGAAGAGAGAAATAAGGGAAGAGAGAGGAGAGGAGATGAGGAGAGGAGAGGAGAGGAGAAGGGCAGAGAAGAATGGAGGAGCATTGGGGAGAAGCTGAGAGGAGAGGACTGGGGAAGAGAGGGGAAGAGAACAGAAGAATAGAGGAGGAGAGTGGAGACGACAGGAGAGGACAGGAGGAAAGGAGAATAGAGAAATAAGGGAAGGGAGAGGAGAGGAGAGGAGAGGAAAAGAATAGAGGAGAAGATCTGAGTAGAAGAATAGAGGAGGAGAGGAGAGGTGGAGAGGAGAGGAGAGGAGAGGAAAAAAGCAGAATAAAGGAATAAGGGAGGAGAGGAGAGGAGAGGAAAAAAGCAGAATAAAGGAATAAGGGAGGAGAGGAGAGGAAAAAAGCAGAATAAAGGAATAAGGGAGGAGAGGAGAGGAAAACAGGAGAATAGAGAAATAAGGGCGCTGAGGAGGCGAGAGGCGAGGTGAGGAGGGGAGAGGCGAGGTTAGGAGAGGAGAGGAGAGGAGAGGAGGAAAGGAGAATAGAGAAATAAGGGAAGAGACAGGAGAGGAGAGGAGAGGAGAGGAGAGGAGAGGAGAGGAGAGGAGAGGAGAGGAGAGGAGAGGAGAGGAGAGGAGAGGAGAGGAGAGGAGAGGAGAGGAGAGGAGAGGAAAAGAATAGAGGAGAAGATCTGAGTAGAAGAATAGAGGAGGAGAGGAGAGGTGGAGAGGAGAGGAGAGGAAAAAAGCAGAATAAAGGAATAAGGGAGGATAGGAGAGGAAAAAAGCAGAATAAAGGAATAAGGGAGGAGAGGAGAGGAAAAAAGCAGAATAAAGGAATAAGGGAGGAGAGGAGAGGAAAAGAGGAGAATAGAGAAATAAGGGCGCTGAGGAGGGGAGAGGCGAGGTGAGGAGGGGAGAGGCGAGGTTAGGAGAGGAGAGGAGAGGAGGAAAGGAGAACAGAGAAATAAGGGAAGAGACAGGAGAGGAGAGGAGAGGAGAGAAATGCAGAATAAAGGATTAAGAGAGGAGAGGAGAGGAGAGAAATGCAGAATAAAGGATTAAGAGAGGAGAGGAGAGGAGAGGAGGAAAGAGAACAGAGAAATAAGGGAAGAGACAGGAGAGGAGAGGAGAGGAGAGAAATGCAGAATAAAGGATTAAGAGAGGAGAGGAGAGGAGAGAAATGCAGAATAAAGGATTAAGAGAGGAGAGGAGAGGAGAGAAATGCAGAATAAAGGATTAAGAGAGGAGAGGAGACAAATGCAGAATAAAGGATTAAGAGAGGAGAGGAAAGGAGAGGAGGAAAGGAGAATAGAGAAATAAGGGAAGAGAGAGGAGAGGAGAGGAGAGAAATGCAGAATAAAGGAATAGGAGAGGAGGGGAGAGGAGAGGAGAGGAGAGGAGAGGAGAGGAGAGGAAAAGGGGGTAGGAGAGGAGATTAGGAGAGGAGGAAAGGAGAATAGAGAAATAAGGGAAGGGAGAGGAGAGGAGGAAAGGAGAATAGAGAAATAAGGGAAGGGAGAGGAGAGGAGAGGGGGAAAGGAGAATAGAGAAATAAGGGAAGAGACAGGAGAGGAGAGGAGAGGAGAGGAGAGGAGAGGAGAAGGGCAGAGAAGAACGGAGGAGCATTGGGGAGAAGCTGAGAGGAGAGGAGTGGGGAAGAGAGGGGAAGAGAAGAGAAGAATAGAGGAGGAGAGTGGAGACGACAGGAGAGGACAGGAGGAAAGGAGAATAGAGAAATAAGGGAGAGGAGAGGAGAGGAGAGGAGAGGAGAGGAGAGGAGAGGAAAAGAATAGAGGAGAAGATCTGAGTAGAAGAATAGAGGAGGAGAGGAGAGGTGGAGAGGAGAGGAGAGGAAAAAAGGAGAATAAAGGAATAAGGGAGGAGAGGAGAGGAAAAAAGCAGAATAAAGGAATAAGGGAGGAGAGGAGAGGAAAAAAGCAGAATAAAGGAATAAGGGAGGAGAGGAGAGGAAAAGAGGAGAATAGAGAAATAAGGGCGCTGAGGAGGGGAGATGCGAGGCGAGGAGAGGCGAGGCGAGGAGAGGCGAGGCGAGGAGAGGAGAGGCGAGGCGAGGAGAGGCGAGGAGAGGAGAGGCGAGGAGAGGCGAGGAGAGGAGAGGAGAGGCGAGGAGAGGAGAGGAGAGGAGAGGAGAGGAGAGGAGAGGAGAGGAGAGGAGAGGAGAGGAGAGGAGAGGAGAGGAGAGGAGAGGAGAAGGGCAGAGAAGAATGGAGGAGCATTGGGGAGAAGCTGAGAGGAGAGGAGTCGGGAAGAGAGGGGAAGAGAACAGAAGAATAGAGGAGGAGAGTGGAGACGACAGGAGAGGACAGGAGGAAAGGAGAATAGAGAAATAAGGGAAGACAGTGGAGAGGAGAGGAGAGGAGAGGAGAGGAGGAAAGGAGAATAGAGAAACAAGGGAAGAGACAGGAGAGGAGAGGAGAGAAATGCAGAATAAAGGAAGAGGAGAGGAGAGGAGAGGAAAACGGGGTAGGAGACGAGAGGAGATTAGGAGAGGAGGAAAGGAGAATAGAGAAATAAGGGAAGGGAGAGGAGAGGAGGAAAGGAGAATAGAGAAATAAGGGAAGGGAGAGGAGAGGAGAGGGGGAAAGGAGAATAGAGAAATAAGGGAAGAGACAGGAGAGGAGAGGGGGAAAGGAGAATAGAGAAATAAGGGAAGAGACAGGAGAGGAGAGGAGAGGAGAGGAGAGATGGGGAGGGGAGGGGAGGGGAGGAAAGCAGAATAGAGAAATAAGGGAAGAGAGAGGAGGGGAGAGGAGAGGAGAGGAGAGGAGAAGGGCAGAGAAGAATGGAGGAGCATTTGTGAGAAGCTGAGAGGAGAAGAGTGGGGAAGAGAGGGGAAGAGAACAGAAGAATAGAGGAGGAGAGTGGAGACGACAGGAGAGGACAGGAGGAAAGGAGAATAGAGAAATAAGGGAAGACAGGAGAGGAGAGGAGAGGAGAGGAGAGGAGAGGAGAGGAGAGGAGAGGAGAGGAGAGGAGAGGAGAGGAGAGGAAAAGAATAGAGGAGAAGATCTGAGTAGAAGAATAGAGGAGGAGAGGAGAGGTGGAGAGGAGAGGAGAGGAAAAAAGCAGAATAAAGGAATAAGGGAGGAGAGGAGAGGAAAAAAGCAGAATAAAGGAATAAGGGAGGAGAGGAGAGGAAAAAAGCAGAATAAAGGAATAAGGGAGGAGAGGAGAGGAAAAAAGCAGAATAAAGGAATAAGGGAGGAGAGGAGAGGAAAAAAGCAGAATAGAGAAATAAGGGCGCTGAGGAGGGGAGAGGCGAGGTGAGGAGAGGAGAGGAGAGGAGAGGAGAGGAGGAAAGGAGAATAGAGAAATAAGGGAAGAGACAGTAGAGGAGAGGAGAGGAGAGGAGAGGAGAGAAATGCAGAATAAAGGAATAGGAGAGGAGAGGAGAGGAGAGGAAAAGGGGGTAGGAGAGGAGATTAGGAGAGGAGGAAAGGAGAATAGAGAAATAAGGGAAGGGAGAGGAGAGGAGAGGAGGAAAGGAGAATAGAGAAATAAGGGAAGGGAGAGGAGAGGAGAGGGGGAAAGGAGAATAGAGAAATAAGGGAAGAGACAGGAGAGGAGAGGAGGGGAGAGGAGGAGAGGAGAAGGGCAGAGAAGAATGGAGGAGCATTGGGGAGAAGCTGAGAGGAGAGGAGTGGTGAAGAGAGGGGAAGAGAAGAGAAGAATAGAGGAGGAGAGTGGAGTTGTGAGGAGAGGAGAGGAGAGGAGAGAAATGCAGAATAAAGGATTAAGAGAGGAGAGGAGAGGAGAGAAATGCAGAATAAAGGATTAAGAGAGGAGAGGAGAGGAGGAAAGGAGAATAGAGAAATAAGGAAAGAGACAGGAGAGGGGAGGGGAAGAGAGGGGAAGAGAACAGAAGAATAGAGGAGGAGAGTGGAGACGACAGGAGAGGACAGGAGGAAAGGAGAATAGAGAAATAAGGGAAGAGAGATGAGAGGAGAGGAGAGGAGAGGAGGAAAGGAGAATAGAGAAATAAGGGAAGACAGGAGAGGAGAGGAGAGGAGAGGAGAGGAGAGGAGAGGAGAGGAGAGGAGAGGAGAGGAGAGGAAAAGAATAGAGGAGAAGATCTGAGTAGAAGAATAGAGGAAGAGAGGACAGGAGGAGAGGAGAGGTGGAAAGGAGAGGAGAGGAAAAAAGCAGAATAAAGGAATAAGGGAGGAGAGGAGAGGAAAACAGGAGAATAGAGAAATAAGTGCGCTGAGGAGGGGAGAGTCGAGGTGAGGAGGGGAGAGGCGAGGTGAGGAGAGGAGAGGAGAGGAGAGGGTTTGTAGCTCGCTGAACTTTAATGTCCCTTCCACCATGAACCATTCTGTCGTTCTGTGTTTCTGTAAAAGAATGTAGATTCAGTCTAGGTATAAGTAAGGAATTTTTTACAATGAAGGTTGTGAAATACTGGCCCAGGTTTCCCAGACAGGTGGTGGATGCCCCATCCCTGGAAACGTTCAAGTTCAGGTTGGACGGGGCTCTGAGCAACTTGATCTAGTTGAAGATGTCCCTGCTTATTGTATGGGAGTTTGGACTAGATGGCCTTCTAAGGTCCCTTCCAACCCAAACTATTCTATGAATTTTGGACAAAAATGGCATGAGTCTACAATTTGTTTTGCCAGAGCTTTTGTTATAGGCCATTCTCTCCTTGCAGCTTTTTGAAATAAATCATAACTCCTGATGTGTCCTAGCTATTTGTGTAAGCATTTACCTAGTAATTCTGCATCAGAATTTTTTAATGCATTTATTGCAGCTTAATGGTCAGCCATCTGATTCCACTTTGACTCAGGGTTTTTAGTGTTTTGGTGGGGAGATACATGTCCTATGGATATGCTCTTAGATTGAGCTATATCATAACCCTTTAAAAGGTTGAAAATAATTAGATTAGGGAAAGTATTTTATAGTCAGGAGGAATATAACTGATCTGCATTTATGCATGCTTTTTCTCTAATAGGACTGCCTGGTTACTTTAATATAATGAATAGAAAAAGTCAGCTACATGATGAAAGCTGATTCCAGTTCTATCCATTTGTATGCCATGAAAATGGAGAATTACAGTTTAGATGGGCCATTGGACAATTGTAGTTAAACCATCCATTGAATGAACAAGGACATGAAAATGCTCGAATTCTTAATTTAGTATTTGCACAAAACCTTCCTAGGAGAGATTTGAAGACTAACTTCTGAACTAGCAGATCTCCTGATGATTTATTCTCCAATTTAAGTCCAAGTCCAGGTAGCAAGTGGAAGATAATAGCAGTAGAAAAGTGACAATAATTCCATAATGTTGGTCATATCTAAGTAAAACACAGATCTACACTACGCATTTAGTGCATCATTCAATTCTTTAAATTGTTTTTTCATGACAGTAGCTCCTTCCTTTTTCACATATTCCCAGTGCTGCTAAACTCTTAAAAAATAATTGTGTCTGTAGCCTTAGAAGAGAGAATTGCACAGCATTTCATAGTTTATAATTTCAGTTTATTTGGGTAGTGTTACATAAAATTTGCACTGTCATTTTGCACAGAGCTCTAACAATTATTAACAATATATTTTCTTTAACATTTGTGTAACACTTATTCATGGAGGGTTACAACTGAGTTAATTTTCAGAGAGTGGTTTGAATGAGGTCTTGAGCTGGGCTATTTATGAACACAGCCTTTTCTCTTATTTCTAATTAGCGTGGAATGGTTCCAAACAGGAGTCAGCACTGCAGAAGTCTGTGCTGCACAAATTGAACCTCGCTAACAGACACAGGGAACAGTTTGATTTGCTGAATAAACAACACAGTGCTTTTCAAAAGGAATACAACTCAGTTCACCAGCTGCCCCCTAAATGTTGAGTGCTGATGATGTGCATCTGCATGTCTTTCCAGGATTAGAAATCTTTGATACAGTAGCAGGACAAAAGTCTAACAATACCGATCAATCTGATCTCTTCTCCCAGGATCAATAAAGGCCATTTCCCTTTAAGTGCTGTCTTGTGCCTTGTCAAGCCTTGTGTACATTGCCTAGTTATGTGCACATTAATTCTAATGGTGAAGAAACCCCCGGCGTCTGGGAGAATTTATGAGACCTCTGCTGTTTGAGAAGACGTTGTGAGATGTTCTAGCTGTAAAACATGTAAAACTGAGAGAAGGAGAAAAGATAAAATTATTATTGCATGAAGTTAAAAATTGTTTTCAGTGCTCCTGCACTGAGATCAAACAGAAGCAAAAGGGTCTCTGCTCCACCTGTAAACATTGTTTTCCTTCCTCATAGTTGTGCTCTCAGCATAAGCAGATTAAATATTCTGAGACTCTCAAATATTATGATAAAAACGTGGAGAGACCAAGTCAAAGGTGACTTTTGATTTGGTCTAAGTACCGAAGTATGGCATCATTTAATTACTCTGGAATAGTATCAGTTTGCTCCCCTTCCTCTCTTCTTTTTTTCTTAATGTTTCTATTAATCAATCTTTATGACTATTTAAATGGTTCTTTGACTTTTACATTTTTATTTTTTTTTTACTATCCGTGCACCTCCCATTCATATACCAAGCTGAACATCTGTGTGTATCAACACATCAGCAAAGTAGGCGGGCACAGATTCAGAGTTCTCCAACAGGAAGAATAAAAATCAGAGCTGTGATACAAGTCTATAACATATGCCTTGACAGAGATCTTTGAAAATGAAATGTCACTTAGCTCAGTTCTGTATCTCTCATAGCTTTGGTAACTTGAACTGTAGCCTTTAATTTGGCATTCTAATGCAGTTCAGAACACAAAATAAGTTATTTATTTATTTCTAGGCACTTAAAAAAATGCTACATGGGTTTGTGGACTGTGTAAGTATATACGGAGTCTGAAATTAAGATTTATACATAACTTGACACTGTTGTTGATTTGAAAAAATGAATATACCAGCTGCCTCCCTTCCTTTCCCCCAGCATCAGGGAGAATGCCTGGGGCTTACAATTTCAAAAGTCTTGATAAAGTAGAGTGTGTGATTCGTTTACTTCTAGTATTAAAATGGTGAAAGTCAACCACTGAATATCTTTAACTCTCTCACAGTGGAGGAGTGGAAGACCAGGAGCACGGCAAACAGGACAAGCAAACAGGGCGTAGCGCATCAGCCAGGGTGTGGTGGAAGGGTGTGTGAGAAGGACATCTCTTTGAAGGAGAAGCATTCCACTGATCGAGCACTGGGCACCATCTTGTGACCATCTTCACAGGTCAAGGGCACCCAAGGCAGAATGGTGGGCACTTGTCTGAGAGCAAAGGCTGCATCTCGGGCTAGGGGCTCTGCACCATCCACCCCAGCAGTGGCCGATGCCTCCACCCAGACGGAGCTGCTGAAGGGAGAGGCTGCAGTGCAGACCTCAGGCTGCAGGAGGTGCCTCGACCTCTCTCCCGGGGCAGGGATAGCTGGCACACCTGCCTGCAAAAGGTGTTCCCAGGTGGAGGACCTGCTGCAGCAGGTGGCTGAGCTGCAGGAGGTGGTGAGGAGGCTGTGTAGCATCAGGGAGGCTGAGGAGATAGACAGCTGGTTCCAAGCACAGCCTGCAGTGGACCCAGAGCCCACAGCCAAACAGTCAAAAACTCCCACACTGGTACACACAGAAGGAAGGGAGGCCAGTAACACAGAATGGAAGCTTGTAACTGCAAAGACCAGCAGGAGTAAGAGACTTCTCCCCAAAAAATGAGGTGCCCTTGCAGAACCGCTTCACTGCTCTGGTGAGTGAAGAGGGAAAACCCACTGTATCAGGAGAGGTACTGGAGCTGAGTAAGGTTACCTGATCTGCTCCATATATAACAATCAGTGCAACTAAGAAAAGGTGATGGGTGATAGTAGTAGGTGACTCTCTTCTGAGAGGTAGGGAGGCACCCATTTGCTGACCTGATGCACTTTCTAGGGAAGTGTGCTGCTTACCAGGGGCTTGTATCACGGATGTCATTGAGAGACTGCCAAACCTCGTGCAATTCTCAGACTGGAGTGCTGGAATAGAAGGATACAGACTCTTCAGGAAGGAGAGGCCAGGGAGATGAGGAGGCAGTGTCACCCTCTATGTCAAGGACCAGCTGGAGTGCATGGAGCTCCACCTGGGGATGGATGAGGAGCCGACCAAGAGCTTATAGGTCAAGATTAAAGGGAGGGCAAGGACAGGTGACATTACAGTGGGGGATCTGCTAGAGGCCACTTGACCAGGAAGACCGAGCGGATGAGGCCTTCTGTAGACAGATAGGAGCAGTCTCATGTTCACAAGCCCTGGTCCTCATGGGGGACTTCAACCACCCCGATATCTGTTGGAAGGACAACACAGCGGGGCATAAGAAATCCTGGAGTGTGTCGATGATAACTTCCTCCAAGTGATGGAGGAGCCATGCTGGACCTTATTCTCACCAAAAAGGAGGGGCTGGTGGGGAATGTCATGCTCTAGGGCAGCCTTGGCTGCAGTGACCATGTGATGGTGGAGTTTGAAATCCTTAGGGCAGCGAGGAGGGCACGCAGCAAGCTCACTGTCCTGGACTTCAGGAGAGCAGACTTTGGCCTCTTCAGGGATCTGCTTGGCAGAGTACCATGGGATAAAGCCCTGGAAGGAAGAGGAGCCCAAGAAAGCTGGTTAATATTCAAGGATCACCTCCTCCAAGCTCAGGAGTGATGCATCCCAAAAAAGAGGAAGTCAGGCAAAAACTCCAGGAGGCCTGCATGGGTGAACAAGGAGCTCCTACACAATCTCAAAAAGAAAAAGGGGTGGAAGCAAGGATGGGTAGCCTGGGAGGATTACAGAGAAATTGTCCGAGGAGCCAGGGATCAGGTTAGGAAAGCTAGAGCCCGGATAGAGTTAAATCTGGCCAGGGGTGTCAGGGGCAACAAGAAAAGCTTCTATAGGTAGGTCAATGACAAAAGGAAGACTAGGGAAAATGTAGGCCCACTCAGGAAGGAAACAGGAGGTCTGGTCACCCGTGACATGGACAAGAGCATGGCCAGACAAGCGTACCGACCTGCGCGTGATCAGCCCTTTTTATTCTCTTATCCCTCTATTTTCCCATGCTTGTTCCTCCCCAAACCACCTCATTCCCTCCCTTTCCCCACCTTCTGTTCCTCTAAGCATCCCATAATAAGTCTTGTACAAGGCTCTTCCCCTGTATCCCGTAATGTGTTCCCTACCCCTAGGAAGTGACCCCCCCCATGTCCAAAAGGTGATATGGAGAGCTGTTCCCACTGACTCATCATGATGGCCAGAGGCTGATGGTTCCTGTGATGTGCCTGGGAGCAGCCAGGGCAGGGTATTATTTGGGCTCCTCCACCTGGCATTGTCTCTCCTGTTTTTGTGTGGAGACCAGCTTTTTATCACACAACTGAACAATATTCCTGGTTTTGTGATATGGTCATCAGAATTAAAAGGGGAAAAAAATCATTCCATCATGAGGGTCATCCTACCTTTCAATGCAATGTCTCCTTTAAATATAAGGAAAGTTTCTTGTACAAATAAAACCTTCCAAATTATAAGTTTCTAAAGCTGAAAGTGTAAGTTCTGAGCTTTTGTTAGGATTAGATTAATAATAATAATAATCACGTAAAAGAGTACTTAAGTATTTATTCTAAAGGTACTGTTGACTATCATAAGATTTTGCCAAATGTATAAATATTGGGACTCCGAGTGCTGCTTGGGAACCTGGTTGATGAGGATGAAACTTTAGGAATTATTTGCCTTTAACAGAAAAAGATATTTGGACTTTGCTGCTTAGATAATAGACAATAAAGCCTTGTGATATGTTAATTTTTTGGATTGCAATGTTTTTCAGGTATATGTGTTTAGACTAACAGAAGATATTTTGAGCAGAAAAGTGTGAGTCTGGGCTAGATTTCAGTAAGATATTTGGGAGGGTATCTGGCTCTGCAGGTTTTTTTTAGCCCCAAATTAATGGGAGAATAATGTTGTCAACATTAAGAAGATGTAAATGACACTGTCACAGCTAATATTCTTGTTCGGTCAGAATGTTAAAAAAAAAGTGTATGCTTTGGATTTTATTTATTTTTTTACTACTGTATCACAGATTGCCTCATTCATTAGGGACTGTTGGTTATAAGGAGAGAGGAAAAAAAACAACCCTGACATTTCTATGATAGGTCAACAAAAGATAATCAGTCAGGCAGTTTACAAAAACTGTATTGATTTCTACAATGTTGCCTAGCATGAGGTCTCCAAATTGAAGAAATTAAGGCACTCTAAGGGTAAAGATTCTATGTAGAAAGATCTTAAGCAAAACAACCTTTCGATAAAAAGGCTGCAGCACAGGTATCAATATTGATACTCAGTGCATCAGTCCAAGTTTTGAAGTGAAGTTTTAGTGTTAAAAGATTTTTTGGAAGACATCTTCAATATATTTATATCTCAAACTTAGGCTTTTGTATTTAAAATTTTCATGTTTAAAATTTTATTTTAGCAAAACTATTCTTAGGAAATATTTTAGGATAGTTTGAATTTTAAATTTATATTAGTTTTACCTCCATTAGGAAAATGTAATAGACCAGTCCATGTCATATGTAACAAAACCATGTTCTTTTCATCAGTCAAAGGACTATGAAAGAATGGGAACTGACGAATCCATAACAACTAATTAAATATTTACCTGTGGGACTGATCTCACGAGGATGAGTGTGAAGAAGATGTCTGACTAAATGTGAAGGGGTTTTACTTTTTAAATAGCTACAGTTTTACTTTATTTCTCACAGAAACTGCTGGGGCTTTTTTTTCCTCTAAAAGTTGTAAAATGCAGCAACTGCATTAGTCAGGTCTGCATCCTCATATAACTTAGACTCACTACCTTAGAGTTTCCAAGGCAATTACTTGTCTATATGTCACAACTGATACTACCAAGCAGTTTGACATTTCATCTTTTGAAATGTCTATAATATATATATCTCTCAGCAAGACTTTCATTGTACTAATACAACAGTATCATGCCATTTGGGCAAATCAGATATGTCTCATTGTGAAAAGAACTAAGTTTTCCACTGCATATCTTATGATTCCAAGAAAGATGCCATCTATAATGGGATGTGAGTTAATTATGGTAAATGGAGCTACAGAAGCTACATAGGTACATCCATCCACTACTTTAGAAACCTATTCCCAGATCTTTTCAATCATAATTTTTGTATACCAAAGGCACAGTTGGAGATACAAATGTGATCAAAGTCTGAGAGTGATTCATCCCTTTCTGTATAGGAACGATCACTCTATTTGGTGCAAAAAATAAGGGAAGCAAACATTTATTTTAATGGCATTTCAGTAATAGAAGTGCTAGTTTTGGCTGGGATAGAGTTAATTTTCTTCATAGTAGCTAGTATGGGGCAATGTTTTGGATTTGTGCTGAAAACAGTGTTGATAACACAGGGATGTTTTTATTATTGCTGAATAGTGTTTGCACAATGTCCATGCCTTTTCTGCTTCTCACACCGCCCCACCAGCAAGTGGGAGCTCGATACTGGTTTTGTATATTTTTGTATGTATATGTGGCTTTGGCTGAATTGGCCAATCAGAATGACAGATGGCCCCTCCCCCCCCCCTCCAAAGAGAGGAGAGGAAGAGATAAGGAGATTTATGAGTTTAGAAAAAGAGCTAAACTAATGAAAATAATAATAAATAAAGAAATAGTAAATAATAATACAATAAAACTTACAAAAAGTATACAATATATACAAAACTGTATCCAGCTCCCAGGATGATGATCACGTCACCAGCAGGCACAGGGAAAGTCCCAGACTGGAGTCAGCGATGGACAGGAGCAGGATTCTGGATCTGGAGTCAGGAATGCTCAGATCGGGATCAAAGGCAGACGAACAGACAGGGTCCTCCTCGGACGTCGGCCATTGAAGAAAAGAGACTTGCCCCTTTGATCCCTCAGCTTTTATACTGAGCATGATGCATATGGGATGGAATACCCTGTTGGTCAGTTTGGGGTCACCTGTCCTGTCCGCTCCTCCCTACAGGTGGGACCCCTCTACGCTTCTCCACTTCCGACCCTCCAATGGGGCAAATAACAAAGTTAACTGACCTTGGTTGCTATAGCAATACATATAAGCAAGAGCCTCTGTGCATACCATTCCTTGGTATAATCAGGTCTTATCACTCTGAGAGTGATCAGTTTCTGAACAACATACTGTTAATTTCAGAGTTTAGTCAGTTAGAAGAGGCCCAGCTAAAAAGTGAAATTACTGAAATTATTCACATTATTACCTTTTCTTTTCTTTTTTTAATCATTAATATTTCATTAAAGTAGTTTAGTTTCTTTTCAGCCCATAAGTCTCTATCTCTCTCATTTTCTCTCCCTTCTCTGCTGGGAAGGAAGGGAGAGGTTAAAGAGAGCATCTGTGGTTCATTTAGTGGCCAGCCCAGCCTAAACCATGACAGTATATGTCTAGTGATTGTTAGTGGCTGCTTTTTGCTTTCACTGCTTCCCATACTGCTGTACTGCTTATCATCTTATTCTTCTATTCCTGGGAACATTTTGATAACAGCAGTGGCAATGTGCCTGGGCTGGCAGATGGCCAGGGGCATTGGTGCTGTTTCTGTGCTGCTGTACTGAACAGGCTGGAACCCCAATGTGAACTCGAGTTGAAGGGACCATCACCTGTGGATGAGTCCATGCAGGAGCAGGAGACCCCAAAGCATCTGTGGACATGGATAAATCCACACCAGAGCACGAACATCTTGAAGCATCTGTGGCTGTGGTTATGTCTGTGCCACAGCAGGTATACCTCTGAAGGGATTGTGGCCCAAGGATAAGTCCGTGCTGCAGCAGGCACGCCTTGAAGCATCTGTGGCTGTGCATGAGGTCATGATGGAGCACCTCAAAGTGTATGGCCATGGATAAGCCCACAACAGAGAAGGTACACCCCTGGAGGGACTGCAGCCATGGGTAAGGCCATGTTGGAGCAGGTTCACTCCTGAAGGGACTGTGGCTGTGGGTAAGGCCACACTGGAACAGATACACCTCTGTGCTGTTTTTGGCTGGAATAGAGTTCATTTTCTTCATAGTAGCTAGTATGGGGCTACGTTTCGGATTTGTGCTGAAAACAGTGTTGATAATACAGGAATGTTTTAGTTATTGCTGAGCAGTGCTTACACAGCATCAAGGCCTTTTCTGCTCCTCATACCACCCTGCCAGCAAGTAGGCTGGGGGTGCACAAGAAGTTGGGAGGGGAAATGGCTGGGACAGCTGACCCCAACTGACCAAAGGCATATTCCATACCAAATGACATCATGCTCAGCAATAAAACTAAGGGGAAGTTTGGCGGGGATGCCACTGCTCAGGGACTGTCTGGGCATTGATCAGTTGGTGCTGAGCAATTGTTTTCATTGGGTGTTTTCATTGGTTTCATTGTTTCATTGTTTTCATTGGTTTTTCACTTGTCTTTCTTGGGTTTTATTTCTCTCTTTTTGTTATTTTCCTTTTCATTACAACTTATTATTATTATTACTATTACTATTATTATAATAATATTTTATATTGATTATTAAACTTTCCTTATCTCAACCCATGAGTTTTCTCACTTTTACCCTTCTGATTCTTTTCCCCCTATTCCGCTGGGGGGGAAGTGAGCAAGCGGCTGTGTGGTGCTTAGTTGCAGTCTGGGGTTAAACCACAACAGTCCTTTTTGACACCCAATGTGGGGCTCGAAGGGTTTGATATAATAACAGATTGTCCAGAGCATATTAGAAGGGATTTATATCTGTTAATAGTTGCACGTCACGGTATTAATTCATCTGTTCTCGATATTAGTTTATGTGATCCGCACCATGCTCTTTTTTTTGCCGTACGTGGTAAAGATTGGTGTTGGCTTTTGCAGTTTGCTGTGCTCTGTAATGGTTAGCGATGTTTTGCCTGGGAGATTTGTTATTAAAACACTGACCTTGAGCTTAATCTGGTATTTAGGCTCTGTACTGAAGTCATTACTGTACTTCGGGTACCACCTCATGGAGACAATTAACAATTATACTTCTTCATCAGAGAGGGTTTTTGTGGAAGAAATACAGAATGGCACCTTCTCTACCTTCTTCTGTGATGTTTTCTCCCTCGTTATAATAACTATTCAGTATCTTGAACATCAGTTAAGATAACAGTTAAAATACATCAGTTAAGAACAGTTAAAATACTTCTATTGGTATTTCTTTGGAATGTTGCTTCAGTTTGGTCTAAGGTTAACAAGTAATTTAGGAATATTACCCAGGCTCTGCGACAGTATGGTCATGGGTGGCACGGCATGTGGGAGAATATGGGCAGGTATAGAGAGAACTTCTCACCTCCAATTGTCTGGAACTTCAATCCCGAACAACTGCAGGATCCTGATGAAGTGATAGATTGTTTGAAAAATAAATGCCGTGGCTATTCCAAAGAGGCACAACTTACCGCACTGTGCTGGGCCCTGGCCAGCATGTACTAAACACTGCTCAATATTATGCAGCACCCTCAGGGAGAAGAGAGGGAAAACATACCAACAGACACTATGGCTAAACCAGACGTTATATCAATTGTTCCTATAACTAAAAAGAAACAATGGAAGCTGAAGTCAACTCATTTAGTAAGGGAGGAAGAAGCTTCTCCTAAGAGGGAGCAGGAGGAAGAATCAGAAGAGGCAGCCTTTTCTGCAACAGGGAGCCACGAGAACAGAAGAGGGAAGAGAGAGAAATCATAAATGAGTCAGAAATCACCTGATCCCTATCCCTAAGTGAGCTGTGAGATATACGAAAAGATTTTAGCCGTCAGCCAGGTGAGGTAATTCTCAGGTGGTTGCTCTGATGCTGGGATATTGGGGCCAGTAGTCAGGAATCAGAGGGTAAGGAAGCCTGGCAGCTGGGATCCCTTGCTAAGGATAAGGCCATTGACAAAGGGATTGGAAAAAAGGCAGGAGTCCTCAGTCTTTGGTGGCGAATCCTGTCGAGTGTGAAGGACGGGTATCCCTTCAAGGAAGAACTTGCAAATTCCTGAAGCAAATGGACCCCCATCGAGGGAGGTATCCAGTATCTGAGGGCATTATCCATGGTGGAGATGATATATAACAACTTGGATGACGACCAGGCATCCAAAGACCCGGATGAAATCCGGTGCATGCAAGCCATGTGGCGAAAGTTTGTATGAAATGCATTGACATCATACACCCACACCCTGGCAATAATGAGCTGGACAGACACAGAGGCACCAACTATAGATGAACTGTCTAGACAACTGCAAGAATACAAAGATAATCTCACTTCCTCTGTGTGGACCTGTGTCTTGGCTGTGAAGGAACTGACACAAAAATTGTCCGAGCAAGCCAAGAAGGATAGGTCTTCCTCACACAGTCCAACCAAGGTCTCAGCTATTAAGAGTCAGCCTTTTTCTGTTCAAGGGAAAGGATGCCGGTGGTGTATACCACGTGCAACCCTGTGGGTCTTCCTGCATGTCCAGGGGAGGACATGAGGAAGTGGGATCGTGAACCTACCTGGAGACTAGAAGCTCAGGTTCAGGAACTGCAAGGAAAAACAACAGCCAAAAAGCATCCATCCAGGAAAATTACTGCTCCAGTGTCTATTGGGCAGAGTAGAAGGGCTGATCATACTTTTGATCCTGATGAAGGGACTTCTGGTTTGCAGTTACAAAAATCAAGTAATGAAGACTCCGACCAGGAATAGAGGAGCCCTGCCTTTGGCCAGGCGGAGGAAAGGGACAACCAGGCTTACTGGACTGTGTGGATTCGATGGCCTGGCACATCAGCCCCACAGGAGTATAAAGCTCTAGTGGACAGTGGTGCACAGTGTACTCTAATACCATCAGATTACCCCTCGTCCTATCACTATATGCCCTTGTAAAAAGTCCCTCTCCAGCTTTCTTGTAGGCCCCCTTCAGATACTGGAAAGCTGCTACAAAGTCTCCCCGGAGTCTTCTCTTCTCTAGGCTGAACAACCCCAACACTCTCAGCCTAAAATTTTATTTTATTTCAATTATTAAACTGTCTTTATCTCAACCCATGACTTTTCTCACTTTTACCCTTCCGATTCTTTTCTCCCCATCCCACTGAGGGGGAAGTGAGTGAGCGGCCGTGTGGTGCTTAGTTGCCGTCTGGGGTTAAACCACGACAACCTCAAAGTGGTGGGGAAATCTGCCTACCTGCCTACACTGGCAGGGCCTAAGGTAATGCAAACCATGAGATAGCCAGGACCAATTTTGGAAGAAGATACCTGGGAGGTCATGCCCAGGTTCAGTCATTAACAGGAACTGAAGCTTACTGAGGCTGGAAGATCTGTGCTCTCAGATATGAAGTCTGATATTTACAAGAAACTGTAGCCAATAAAGTGCACTGAAATTACAGTAGTGCTAAATATGAGTGACCCAGCATCTATTGAAGGAAAAAAAAGCTAGAGGATATATCTGCTAGAAGTAAATTAGACTTGATAGGAGGAAGAGGAAAACTTGGTGGTCTCTGTCTTTTTACAGAGATTAAAAAAAGAACAAGGAAGGTGTTTTGGTTTGGTTAACATGATTTGGGTACCACTGTTATCCTGTAATGTTGAACTAAGTGGCATGTGAGGGTAAGGCAGGAGGGGGAGGCTAAATAGTAATTTTAGACAGGATCACTGCAATTGTAGACCCTTGACCAAACTGCTCAAGCTGCCCAGAAAAGAAAGAAGATAAACATGGGATTGTTATTAAAAAATCTGTCTTTCAGCCCTATTAACAACAAATTAAAAATTAATTAAATTCATTAAAGTGATCATCCATATGTACATGCAATTCTGGATGAATATTAAACAATTAGGTGTGGTAAGAGATGTGAATGCCTTGCAATGAGTGCAGAAACATCTAGGCAGGACAAATTCAACCATACTGGTACATTTATGAGATATCGTTCAGAAAATGTTATGGTCAGTAGGCGTGTTGAGTGCATAGTAGATTAACTGTGTAATTCCTTTTTAGTATAAATTATGGCCACTATCTTTTCAGCATCCAGTGGACAATTGCATCTTTAGCATATTCTGGATGGGCATCTATTTCTATATTAAAGAAGATTAGAATAGCAATGTCTGACTTTAGGCATGCAGACTTTGATCGCTTCAGGGATCTGCTGGCCAAAGTGCCGTGGGACAAAGCCCTAGAGGGAAGGGGGGCCCAGGACAGCTGGTCAGTAATCAAGGATCACCTTCTCCGTGTCCAGGAGCAAAGTATACTGACAAAGAGGAAGGCAGGAAAGAATGCTAGGAGACCTGCCTGGATGAACAAGGAGCTCCTGGACACACTGTCACACAAAAAGAATCTTTACAAAGAGTGGAAGAAAGGATTAATGGTAAGAAGATGACTAGGGAAGGTGTGGGCCCCCTCAGAAAGGAAACGGGAGAACTGGTGATGAGTGATATGGAGAAGGCCAAGGTTCTCAACGACTTCTTTTCCTCAGTCTTCACTGGCAAGGGCTCCAGCCACACTCCCGGAGTTACAGAAGACAATGGCAGGGGTTGGACAGAACTGCCCATTGTAAGTGAAGATCAGATTTGTGACCATCTGATGAACCTGAAAGTGAACAAGTCCATGGGACCTGATGGGATACACCCATGGATACTGAGGGAACTGGCGGATGAGGTTACTAAACCACTCTCTATTATATTCCAAAAGTCATGGCAGTCTGGTGAGGTCCCCACTGACTGGAAAAGGGGAAACATAATCCCCATTTTCAAAAAGGGAAAGAAAGATGAACCAGGGAACTATAGGCCAGTCAGTCTCACCTCCGTGCCTGGTAAGATTATGGAGCAGATCCTCCTGGAGGCACTGCTGAGGCAGAAGAATAACAAAGAGGTGATTGGGTACAATCAACACGGCTTCACCAAGGGCAAATCGTGCCTGACAAGCCTGGTGGCCTTCTATGAGAAGGTCACAACATCAATAGACAAGGGGAGAGCAACTGACGTCATTTACCTGGACCTGAGCAAAGCCTTTGACGCTGTCCCGCGTGACATCCTGGTCTCCAAGCTGATAAAATATGGGTTTGATGGATGGACAATTCAGTGGATAAAGAACTGGCTTGACGGCCGCACCCAATGGGTCCATGTCCAAGTGGAGTCCCTCAAGAATCAGTACTGGGACTGGTCTTTGTTAACATCTTCGTCAGCGACATGGACGGTGGCATAGAGTGCACCCTCGGCAAGTTTGCCGATGACGCCAAGCTGTGTGGGGCGGCTGACACGCTGGAGGGAAGGGATGCCATCCAGAGGGACCTCGACAGGCTGGAGAGGTGGGCCCATGCCAACCTCATGAAGTGCAACAAGACCAAGTGCAAGGTCCTCCATCTGGGTCGGGGCAATCCCAAGCACCGATAGAGGCTGGGCAGTGACTGGCTTGAGAGCAGCCCTGAAGAAAAGGACTTGGTGGTGCTGGTGGACGAGAGGCTCAACATGAGCCGCCAGTGTGCACCAGCGGCCCAGAAAGCCAATCGTATCCTGGGCTGCATCAGGAGAAGCGTGGCCAGCAGGTCGAGGGAGGTGATTCTCCTCCACTCTCGTGAGACCCCACCTGGAGTACTGCGTCCAATTCTGGAGCCCCTACTACAAGAGAGATATGGACATGCTGGAACCTGTCCAGAGAAGGGCCACAAGGATGATCAGAGGGCTGGAGCACCTCTCCTATGAGGACAGCCTGAGAGAGTTGGGGTTGTTCAGTCTGGAGAAAAGAAGGCTCCGAGGAGACCTTATAGTGGCCTACCAGTATCTTAACGGGGCCTACAAGAAAGCCCGTGAGGGACTTTTCAGGATGTTGGGTAACAGTAGGACTAGAGGGAATGGATTAAAACTAGAGATGGGACGATTCAGACTGGACGTTAGGAAGAAGTTCTTCACCATGAGGGTGGTGAGACACTGGAACAGGTTGCCCAGAGAGGTGGTGGAAGCCCCATCCCTGGAAGTTTTTAAGGCCAGGCTGGATGGGGCTCTGAGCAACCTGATCTAGTGGGAGATGTCCCTGCCCACGGCAGGGTGGTTGGAACTAGATGATCTTTAAGGTCCCTTCCAACCCAACACATTCTATGATTCTATGATTCTATGATAATTGCACCTACCTCTGTTAAAGAGTTAGTAAATTGACTAGAAAGTTTAATGTATAATGATTAATGTATAATCATGAGTGCATTTAGAATTTAATACAAAAGGGAAATTATATACTTATGTGAAGGATAGTGAGGCGGACAAAGCTTTCTATAAGCAGCTGGGGGAAATCTCGCAGTCACTTGCCGTTGTTCTTGTGGGGGACTTTAACCTCCCGGATATCTGCTGGGAATACAACACAGCAGAGAGGGAACAATCCAGGAGGTTCCTGGAATGTGTGGAAGATAACTCCCTCACACAGCTGGTAAGTGAGCCGACCAGGGAAGGTGCCCTCCTGGACCTGCTTCTTGTTAACAGGGAAGAACTTGTGGGGGAAGTAAAGGTTGGTGGCTGTCTAGGGCACAGTGATCATGAGATGATCGAATTTCTGATTCTTGGGGAAACAAGGAGAGGGGTTAGTAAAACTGCCACCTTAGACTTCCAGAGGGCAAATTTTGACCTGTTCAGAAGACTGCTGGACAAAATCCCTTGGGAGGCTGCCCTGAAGGATATAGGAGCCCAGGAAGGCTGGACATACTTCAAGAGAGAAGTCTTAAAGGCACAGGAGGAGGCTGTCCCCGTGTGCCGAAAAACAAGTAGGCGGGGAAGGAGACCGGCCTGGCTAAATAGGGACCTTTGACTGGACCTCAAGAACAAAAGGAGAGTCTATGACCTTTGGAAGAGGGGGCAGGTCTCTCATGAAGACTATAAAGATGTAGTGCAGCTATGCAGGGAGAAAATTAGGAGAGCCAAAGCGCAGCTAGAGCTCAACCTAGCTACAGCCGTTAAGGATAACAAAAAATGTTTCTATAAATTCATTAACAACAAAAGGAGGGTTAGGGAAAATCTCCCTCCCTTATTGGATGCAGAGGGAAACATAGTCACAAAGGCTGACGAAAAGGCTGAGGTGCTCAACGCCTACTTTGCCTCAGTCTTTAGCAGTGGAACGAGCTGTTCCCTGGGCACCCAGCCTCGTGAGCTGGGAGACAGGGAGGGGAAGCTGAATGAGGTCATCACAATTAAAGAGGAAGTGATCAGTGACCTGCTACACCGCTTGGATGCCCACAAGTCTATGGGACCGGATGGGTTACATCCAAGAGTGCTGAAAGAGTTGGCAGACGTGCTCGCCAAGTCGCTTTCCATGATCTACCTGAAGTCATGGCTAACTGGGGAGGTCCCAATGGCCTGGAGGGTAGCAAACGTAGCACCCATCTACAAGAAAGGCAGAAAGGAGGATCCGGGAAACTATAGGCCTGTCAGTCTGACCTCGGTAGCAGGGAAGGTCATGGAGCAGATCATCTTGAGTGCCATTACAAGTCATATAACGGACAAGCAAGGGATCGGGCCTAGTCAGCATGGGTTTATGAAAGGCAGGTCCTGCCTGACCAACCCGATCTCCTTCTACGACAAGATGACCCGATTATTGGCCGAGGGAAAGGCTGTGGATATTGTCTACCTAGACTTTCGAAAAGCATTTGACACTGTCCCCCATAGAATTCTCATGGAAAAACCGGCGGCTCATGGCCTGGATGAGCATACGATCTGCTGGATCAAGCACTGGCTGGATGGGCGGTCCCAAAGAGTGGTGGTCAGTGGAGTTAAATCCAGCTGGCGGCCGGTCACGAGTGGTGTCCCCCAGGGCTCAGTGTTGGGACCATTTCTGTTTAACATCTTTATTGATGACCTTGAGAAGGACATAGAGTGTATCATCAGCAAGTTCTCAGATGACACGAAGCTAAGCGGGAGTGTTGATCTGCATGAGGATAGGGAGGCTCTACAGAGAGACTTGGATAGATTGGACCGATGGGCCAATGCTAACGGTATGAGCTTCCACAAGGCCAAGTGCCGGCTCCTGCACTTGGGCCACAACAACCCCATGCATGGCTACAGGCTTGGGGCAGTGTGGCTGGAGAGCTGCCTGGCAGAAAAGGACCTGGGGGTTCTAATTGACAAGCAGCTGAGCATGAGCCAGCAGTGTGCCCAGGTGGCCAAGAGGGCCAATGGCCTCCTGGCTTGTATTAGAAATAGTGTGACCAGCAGAAGGAGGGAGGTGATTGTCCCCCTGTACTCAGCACTGGTGAGGCCAAACCTTGAGTATTGTGTCCAGTTCTGGGCACCTCAATACGAGAGAGAGATCGAGGTGCTGGAGCGAGCGCAGAGGAGGGCAACGAAGCTTGTGAAGGGCCTGGAGAATAAATCTTATGAGGAGCGATTGAAGGAGCTGGGACTGTTTAGTTTGAGGAAGAGGACGCTGAGGGGAGACCTCATCGCTCTCTACAACTACTTGAAAGGACACTGTAGAGAGGTTGGTGCTGGTCTCCTCTCACAGGTAATTAGCGATAGAACAAGAGGGAATGGCTTCGAGCTGCAGCAGGGGAGGTTTAGGCTGGACATTAGGATAAAATTCTTCCCAGAAAGAGTGGTCAGACACTGGAATAGGCTGCCCAGGGAGGTGGCGGAGTCACCATCCCTGGATGTGTTTAAGAGTCGTTTAGATGTGGTGTTAGGGGATATGGTGTAGGGGAGACCTTTGTAGAGTGGAGATGATGGTTGGACTCGATGATCCCAAGGGTCTTTTCCAACCTAAATGATTCTATGATTCTATGCCAAAACACAGTATCCACTTTAGGATTAAATAATTCATGTTCATACAGAAACCTACAAAACAATAAGATACTAATTAAAATAAAACATCCCAGTCCAATATAGAGCAATATGGATGCAGGCCCTCTGTAGAATTCAGATATTTCCTGTATATCATTCATACACTCTTCCGTCTCAGTCTCAGCTTTAACAGATCGTGTCCCTGGGAAGCTATTTCCCAGTTATCAGGTGCCAAACCTTTCTTAACTCTGGTATAATGAATCCAAGGTTTCACTCAGTCTAATTTCACAGCTGTATAAGTTGTTAAAAGAACTTGAAAAGGTCCTTTCCACTTTTCTTTCAAGGGTTCGTCACTCCAGTTTTTCAGACAGACCCAATCTCCTGGCTGAAACGGATGAACCACTGTATCCAGCCCAACAGGTGTCTTCTGATGCAGATACCTATTAAGGGAAGAAAGAACTTTTCCTAGAGAAATTACATATTCTCTGGTATGCTGTTTTCCTAATATTGTCTCATTCCCTGGCTCATGAGACAAAGTCTGGTGAGGTCGCCCATAGAGTATTTCAAATGGGCTAACTTTCTCCTTTGACCTAGGAGTGATCCTGGCCCTCAACAAAGCTAAAGGGAGAGCATCCGGCCACTTCAGTTGTGTTTCCTGACAAATCTTGCTCATCTGTCTTTTTAATGTTTGATTCATTCTTTCTACTTGTCCACTTGATTGGGGTCTCCAAGGGGTATGCAAATCCCATTTTACTCCTAAAACCCTTACTAAAGTCCGAACCGCTTCTGCCACAAAATGTGGTCCCCTATCTGATGACATTCCAATCGGGATTCCAAACCTTGGAATAATTTCCCTTAGTAATACCTTCACTACCTCCCGTGCCTGGTTGGTACAACAGGGAAAAGCTTCAGGCCATCCAGAAAAAGCATCCACTAGTACCAACAAATACTGGTACCAGACTTGCCTGGGAAGCTCAGAAAAATCAATTTGCCAGTAATCCCCTGGTGTATTTCCTTTCTTTATTGCTCCTGGTGGGGGTCTCGCCTTACTATGGGGATTATTCTTCTGACATATTTCACATTTGTTTACAACACTTTTTGCAATACTAGTCATTCCCACTCCCAAAGCGTAAGTCTTAGTATTATCTATTAAAGCCTCCATTCCCCAATGAGTTTCTTTATGGGTTTTCTCTAAAATGTCTCTCATAAGATTCTCAGGTAATATCACATGTTGATCCTTGGTCATCCACCATCCGTTTTCATCCTTATTGGACATTAACAACTTAGCTAATTGTTCATCCCTTTCTGTATACTTGGGAGGCTGACTTAAATGTTGGTGTCTTTCAGGCCACGTCCCGAGGATTTTCTTTTCTGCAGCTTGCCTAGCAGTCATATCCGCCTTTCGGTTTCCTGTAATGATGAAAGAGTTGCCGAATTGATGAGCCTTACAGTGCATTACAGCAATTTGTTTAGGCAATTGCACCACTTCTAATAACTTCTTTATTAAATTTCCATATTTAACTGGTGTTCCTTGAGCAGACAGGAGACCTCTTTCCTTCCACAATGTCCCGTGTGCATGTTAATGCCTCGAAAGCATATTTCGAGTCAGTCCATATGTTCGCAATTTTCCCAGCTGCTATTTCTAAAGCTCCGATTAATGCAATTAATTCTGCTTTTTGTGCTGAAGTTCCTGGAGGGAGTGCTTCTGCCTCTATGACTTCTTCTTCTAGGATTACAGCATATCCTGCCTTCCTAGTTCCGTTATCAACAAAACTACTCCCATTCGCAAATAGGTTCATTTCTGCTGAGTCTATAGGTTCATCCTTTAAATCCGCTCGACTAGAATAAACCTGTTCAATTGTTACTAAACAGTCATGTTCTAATTCTGTCTCACCCGGAAAAGGTAACAAGGTTGCTGGGTTCAGCACTGAAGTCACTTTTAATTCTACATCATCCTGTTCTAATAAAACAGCTTGATATTTCATCATTCGGCTAGGGGACAACCAATGCCCCCCCTTTTGCTCTAAAACAGTAGCCACCGCATGTGGTACCTGAACGATCAGCTTCTGTCCCAGGGTTAACTTCTGCACCTCTTGTATGAGCATTACGGTAGCTGTCACCACTTGTAAACAAGGCAGCCAACCTTTACTTACTTGGTCCAGTTGCTTAGAAAAATATCCTACCGGTCTTTTCCAGGATCCGGTCTTCTGAATCACTACTCCCAAAGCAATATGTTGTTTCTCGTAAACAAATAACTCGAAAGGTTTTTCCAGGTTTGGTAATCCGAGAGCCAGGGCAGCCATGAGCGCGCATTTCAATTGAACTAATGATTGTCTGCATCCCGGAGTCCATTCTAGGAAATTTCCAGGTCCCTTAATAGCTTCATACAAAGGTTTTGCTAACAAGCCGAAATTAATGATCCACAGGCGACACCATCCGGACATTCCCAGAAACGCCCTCAGCTCCTGTTTAGAGTTTGGTTCAGGTATTTGACAGATTACTTCTTTCCGCTCCATTCCCAGGCTCCGTTCTCCCTGCGTAATAGTAAAACCCAGATAGACAACAATTTGTTGCACCACTTGAGCCTTCTTCTGAGATACTCGATATCCAGCTGCTCCTAGAAAATTCAAGAGATCAATTGTATATTGCACACAATCGGGTTTTGTCTGTGTCCCCAGGAGAATATCATCCACATACTGTAACAAGGTTACTGTCACATTTTCTTTCTGCCAATTTTCTAATTCTTTAGCCAGCTGATTGACAAAAATCATGGGACTATTCTTAAATCCTTGTGGTAATACAGTCCAACATAATTGTGTTTTCCTTCCCGTAGTGGGACTTTCCCACTCAAAGGCAAACAACTTCTGACTTTCTTCTTCTAGTGGGATACAAAAGAAAGCATCCTTTAAATCCAATACAGTAAACCATTAATCTGTTTCTTTTATGGTGGTCAGCAGAGTATAGGGATTAGCCACTACTGTTGTACAATTTGATTAATAGCTTGCAAATCTTGGACCAATCTATACTCATCAGTATGCAGCTTTACTGGTAAAATGGGAGTATTATATTCTGATTGACATTCCCGTAACAGTCTGTATTTAATAAACTTTTCTATCAATGGTTCAAGTCCTCTTTTTGCTTCTAATTTTATTGGATATTGTTTTCTTCTTACCAGTCGTGCATTTGGCTTTAAGTCAATTTTTACCGGTTCTGCTGCTTTAGATCATCCCGGCATTCCCGCTTCCCATACAAGAGGATTCACTGCATTCATCACTTCCTCCGGGACTGTAGATGTCTGTGTATCTTTGTTCTGCTGGAATAAGAAAACTCGCGCCTCCAATGCTTTTTCTTCTGGTATTTGCACATGGATATGATTATCTTCAAATACAATCTGAGCATTAAGTTTACTTAATAAATCCCTTCCCAATAATGGCATAGGGCAATCGGGTACATACAAGAACTTATGCATAAAAGCTCGAGATCCATATCCACATTTCATAGATTGAAAGAAAGGCCTTATTTCTCTGTTCCCTGTGGCACCAATAATAGACATATTTTCACTGCTTAATTTTCCTTTACAAAAATTCAAAACTGAGCATGCTGCTCCTGTATCCACTAAAAATTCTACCTTTTCATTCCCCAACTTCAGGGTAACCAGGGGTTCTGTTGAGGACACTTTCGAGTTTTTCCCTGGTCCCCGTCACTCAGAATCCTGGTCCAGAGTGAGCAATTCTGTTACCCTGTGATTTTCCATGTTTCGGGGAAATCATTTCTGAAATCTATTCTGGGGACATTCTCTCTTCCAATGTCCCTTTCGTTTACAAAGTGCACACTGATTCTTTTCCAGAGTGGGGCAAAAATTCCCATCTCTTCCCCCTATGTTTTGGTTCCTTCTGTTTCCGTCCCATCTCCTACTTCCTTGATTTCCTTCTGCAGTAGCTGCCGCTAACAACTGGGTGTTATAGATTGTGGCCCAATAATTGACAGGAACCAGTCCAATTAATCAAATTAGTTTATTAAGCAAGCGGCAGCAAGCAAAACAGCGCTGGGCGGCCGGGGAGTCTTTGCTCCGCCAACGGCGCGCACCCACTTCCCGAAAGTAGCTGATTATATACTCTTCTGGTTCCCGTATATGTGTCAATCCTGGTATATTCTGTGTCTGAGCGACGTGTTGCTAGGGGGTCGGTCTTGTCCCGCCTCCTGGTGGTCGTGGGGCTGAAGGCTCCTCATCTTTATCAGTGTCCTTGGGGAGACTCTTTTCAGCTTATCTCACAACTTAGCTCTTCCCTTTGAAGTGTTAAAACACACCAGATGCCTGTGATTTAGGCCTTGAGGTGTCAAAGTGCACCAGATAGCCCGCTGGATGCCTGCGATTTAAGTATGTGAAGAGTCGAAACAGTGTAAGTTTTCACCAGCCTTTAAGAAAGCCTGATTTGATTAACAAACATGATTCTATTTATTACATGGGTATTCCTCACTCGCTCTTTACCCTGTCTCTTTTTCTCTTCCTCTTCCCTATTGTTATATACTTTCCAAGCAGTCTCTAACAATTTATTGATTGACCTTGCATCTTCCCCTTCTAATCTCTGTAGTTTCTTTCTTATGTCTGGATTGGACTGTCCAATAAAAATATTAGTTATAGACAAAGCATCCGCTTCGTTTTCTAGATCCATATCTGAGTATTTTCAGGCCGTCTCACATAACCTCTCATAAAAGGCTGAGGGGGTTTCCATCTTTTTCTTGAACTACCTGATACAGCTTTGACAAGTTTTTAGATTTTGGAATTGCATTTCTGACTCCAAATAAAACTAACCATTGATATTCAGTTAAAAACAATCTTTGAGCCTCATTATTTGGATCCCAATCAGGCTTATTAACTGGAAAATGATCCTCAGTCCTTCCTTCCTGTGCATTCTGCGCATGGGCCCTTTCTGCCTCTTCTCTAGCCTTAGACATTATCATTCTTCTCTCTTCAAAAGTAAAGAGGGTATTTAATATAACCTGGATATCCTTCCAATCTGCACACACAGCATGCCATATAAACCCTGTCCATAGCAGAGATTCTCCCCTTTCAGTCATTCAGGCTATCATAGGATTTTCTTACAAAGAAACAACTCTATAATTTCTACTGTCAAACACAGGATGTTCTCATGAGAAGTTCTTGCTACACTTTTAGATAAAGGGAAGGCCACGCAGGTGGTGTAACTGTCAGTACCAAGTGGGAGCTGCCTGCGGTCTCCTTTGTTACAATGAGCTGGCTGAGTTTATCCTGCGGCCAAGAGATTTGTGCAGCACAAAACAGACCTGAAGGCCACGCTGGATATGCAGTGCAGTGAGGCACAACGCAGAACAGCTCAGGCCTGAGCCTACTCAGGTTAACTGTATTGTGGATCACCGACTCCTCAATGTACAATCGTCTTCTAGTCAGGATCACTACAGGTGGTTAAATATCTCAACAAATATAAATATTCTCAAGAGGTACTATATGCCACCTTGTATTAGGTACCATCACAAAAAATCACAACTGGCCCGTGCCAACCAAGGAGAGAGGCTAGAATGCAAAGTATAGAATTACAAGGGTAAATATTTATTCATGTGCATGAGATGTCCCATCCAGATTGGGGCATCCCAAATGTGGTTTTACACAGGGGTCTTATACCCTTCAAATGTTCAGGTACAACATGATTTGATTAATCACTAATACCCACACTACCGATTATTAATCATAGGAAAACTTTGCAAAGCAACTATATTTCTGCAGCATTCTTGCTGCTTGTCTATTGATCCACACATTGCTGGAGTCAGTCTTGCTATAGTTACTTATCTATGACGCCAGGAGACATTGGGAGCATTTCAAAGACGTGTCAGAGGGGCTAGGATACTGGTGTTACCATGGTTGTCCAGGGGTATCCTTTATCCTTCATGGACAGCTCTAAGCTTCCAAGAAGCAAAGTCCTTATTTACAGGTCTGGGTTGTCCGTTTAGTCTGTTTTACTTAAGCATGAACAATACCAAAGTATCCACTAAAATTCCACTACCTCATTACATTACAGTGTATAATGTGAACTAATATATATATATATTAACAAAGTTAATATACTGTTATACTGTAAAGACTGATTGATAAAATAGTTAGGGAAAGGAATTTTCATTACAGTATTTGAAGGGGAAACCCATGCTCCTAGGTCAAACAAGCAGAATTAGAAAAGGTCTTGGAAAAGAAAGTGTCGAATAGGTGCTGAGTAAGTGTTACCTGAAATAAATGCCCTCAAAACCAAAAGTAGTTTAGAGAGGAGATATTGCTTTATTCGACGTCGGGTGCTAGGGGGAAAACCCACAAATCTAGCACACCTCACCAGGGATATTCACCCAGTATTTATACACAAAAGATTCTCATAATTCCACCTACCTAATACATAACTCCACCCAGGCTTACATATTGGATGTTGTAGAGAGGTGGGTGGTGGCCTCTTCTCCCAGGTGAATAATGACAGGACCAGAGGAAATGGTCTGAAGCTGCGGCAGGGGAGGTTTAGGTTAGATATTAGGAGGAATTACTTTACTGAAAGAGTGGTCAGGCACTGGAACAGCCTGCCCAGGGAGGGGGTTGAGTCCCCAGCCCTAGAGGTGTTTAAGAAATGTCTAGATGTGGCACTTCAGGGCATGCTCTAGTGGCAGAGATTGTAGGTTGGTTGGTTGGACTCGATGATCTCAAAGGTCCTTTCCAACCATGAAGATTCTATGATTCTATGCTATTCATTAGGATGACCGAATAGCCTTTTTGCACATGCGTATCAAATTTTGCTGTGTCGGCAAAACACTTCTGTGCAAGCGTGAGTGTCTCGGTGGTCGTTTGGGTAAGGAGACCCTTCCTCACATTATCCTTTTAAGGTATTGAGTCATCTCAGGACAGTAAAAGTTTGCTGTAAGTTTGCCAACTTCTTGAGGATGATAAGGATGTTCTTTAAAGTAGCCATAACTCTATCCTAATTGGTATAGGAGTACATACTTGACGTATAGAAGAACCTTGAAGTGATTAACTATTTCTTGTTATTCCATCCTTGGTGATTAACTACTTCTGATTGTCTCCTCATTATCATTATCTGTAACATCAGCTCAGTGACTAAGTATTTTTACACAGTAAGAAGGTCAGTAATTAGCTACTTTCTCACACAGTAAGAAGGTTAGTAAGAAACAATTATTTTAGAAACAAAGCAGAGGCCTGTCTTTGGTAACATAAGGAGAAATAAAATGAAACCAAAACAATCCTTCTTGCCAAAATCATTATAATTGTGCAAACAAAAGCAAACAAAACAAGTCCACCCCCCCCCATACAGAAGACCCACATATAAAAAACACCATCCAGAACAACAAGATAATGGTAGGATCTTTCCCTCTTCCAAAATCTCATCTTAGTCCTGTAAATTTTTTGCCACAAAACTTTGTTTGTGTCCCATCTTCTCTGAAATTCAGTATCTCTCTCAAACGTATTTTTGTGTTGGATTGACAAAAAACTACAGCAAACAACAAAAAATACGCAATATTGAAGTAATTCAAAGTAAATTTCAACTAGAAAATAGTTTCCCTTCTTGCTGCTACTTTCAGCTCTTCTCTTCCCCCCTCCCCATGTGTCAAACCAATTGAGCAGATGAACTCAGGGTTATAATGGAAACTACCAAACAGCTTTGGCTGCAAAATCACTATCATGGATCCATAATACAATAGTAGGCCTTGGCATTACCTTTCAACATGCGCCAGTAACAGACGTATCTATAGTCAGTCCATCTACACAAAGTAGAGACCTCATAGTAATAGATACTGATAGCCTTTTAAGTCCTTATGAAAATTATTTTTCAGAAGACAGAGTATGACAGTGATGAAATCATGTTTGGCTTCAATGTACTCTCAACAGAGTACACTAACATTTCCTTTACAGAAACAGAAGTCTTCTCTCTATAAGAAACTGCCTGAGAAGAAAGGTAACGGGGATCAAGATTAAAGTAAGAAACCTTAATGTTAAACAAAATTTCTTTAAGCGTTCTATTTTATTCTTCTTAACTTTCTTTGTATTCTCAGTCTTTATGTATCTTGAATATAGTTTTCCAGAGGAAGACAACAACTTGCTGAAGGAAGTTCTAAGACATGAGCGATGAGTGCTACCTATCTACATACAGTACCATCACCTTTCTCTCTATTCAAAGGCAAATCCTGCTAGCTGCTGCTTTTCTTTTTTTCTGCATGTTGCGTTTTAGACTGTACAACAGAGAGTAGTTGTAGAACATTCAATAAAATGAAAAGGAATAAAATATTTATGGAAGTTCCAAGGTTGCAAGGAGTTTTATGTTACATCCTGGTATTAACCTCTGTACGGTAAAACTTTCTCCTAGGTTTTCAAGGGGAAAATATTCTTCTATTTGTGAAATCTGTACATAGATTACTACAATATCTTTTTCAAATATTAATTTGTAAACAATAGGCAAATAGAAATACATCAAACAGTAGCAGGTATTACTAGTATTATTCTTTAAATTGTAGTGTGTCAGTTTCCTAGACAGCAAAAGCCTAAAGAAAAATTCAGTGCTGGGATATCCTATACGAGTCAGGTTACACCTACTTCAGCAGGTGCTCCAGTTAGCTTAAATCCTTCCTAATTTTACCTATTTACAGAAATGCTAATATGTTTAAAAAGCATTTTTCAGATAGTTATTATACTTTCTTTCCCACATGTTTGGTAATGAAGATTATTACTGAGAAAACCATAATCACTGAAGAAAACTAAACCTATCATGGTGCATGTACCTACACAGTGGTCATGATACCTGCTGCATCCAACATGTTTTCAGTGTCTAAGAGGTGTCTGCATGAAGATCAGCAGCCATTGGAGGTTTGTGTAAAATGTTTTTGAGAACAGCATCTCTCAAGATCAGATGTAGCTTTAACCTAAATGATGGGGATATACATCTGCATTTCCACAACCACGTGATGTGATTTCAAAGGAGACTACAGCCCATTTAGCTGTTACTTCCTCCCCCAGCTCTTCTGCCTCCACAATAAATGTGTGCTTTATCAAATAGCCTGTAAAACTGCTGATACACAAAATCCTACTTTACTGCAGTATTTTCTGTGCTGTAATACTGTCCTCGTACAGCTGTACCATCCTGGTTTTATGCTCCTTACATAAAGAGGTGACCCTCAAAGAAAAAACTGTCAGACACAAAGCTGGATGTCAGTGAGATATTTACATCTCTAGATGTTGCTAATGGGAGTCCCAATGATGTAGTTATAAAAACTTGTTTAGGTTGAGAACTCTTCTATGCAGGGACTGCCTTCATTCTATGTATTCAATGTCCAGTGCACCTATGGCCATAGTTCACTGCATTGTATATGGCAACATTACTTTAATGAAATATATATTACTGTAGAACAGGAATTCATTATTTGCATTGTATTACACAATTTTATTTTTCTGGTCCTAATCTTCAGCATCAATTCAAAAATCAGCTCTGTCAAGCAGATATAAAAAAAAAAGTAAGAAATATAAGGCTACTCATTATCACTGTTGCCCTATACATTAATGTCGTGGTTTAGCCTCAGACAGCAACACGGGAAGAATCGGAAGAAAAAGGCAAGACTCTTGGGTTGAGACAAAGGCAGTTTAACAGAACAGCAGAGGGAACAAGCAAACAACAACAATAACACGGACAGAGGAATATACAAACACGATTACGGAACCGCCACTCCCCGCCGCTCCCCGACCGGACCCGGGACGCCCCAGCCCGCTCCAAGCGGCGACTTCCTGCCCCCTCCCCCGGCAGCTCAGGGTGGGCATGGCTCACATGGCATGGAATACCAGGAAAAATTAACCCTATCCCCGCCGGAACCAGGACATTATCCACCCCTTATTCCATACCATCTATGCCATGCCCAGATCTTACAGGTTCCAATGAATTGCCACCACTTTCCCCTGTCATATATATACACATATATATTCATGCAGATATAATGCCCTTAGTTTATGGGCCATCCCTCCAAAGTGTCCAGTGAGTTCTTGTAATCCATGGCTTTGGGCTCCATCTGTCAGAACAGTCTCTCAGGGCAGGTGAGATGCTGGGTGGTGCTGGGCTGTTGCATGCTGTATTTTCGGAGCTTGTGGCTGGTGTACCCGGTGTGGCTCATGCCCACAGTCCATGGGCTGAAGATGTAGATCTTGAGGAAGTTGCTGGGCGCCAGCTGCTGAGGTCAGTTCTGATCCCATCATCCCTGTGCCTTACTTGTAGTACAACTGATAGCAATTATAGTAATGAGGACATACAGTGGCAGGGTTACTTAGCAATTAACAACACACAAATTGATTCATTGGCTATTCTCACCCAAAATGAGATCCCCATGAGGTACACATTGGACTTCCCCATCCTTCCGCATCACCCACCAAGTGCACCCAGGTCCTTGGGCAAAAGCAATCCCACGGATGGGTTTGCCTTTGCCTGAGGCAGGACTGACCCAGACTGTCTTCCCTGACATATTCTTCATGTGCACTACGGGGACTTTATCCCCTTCTACGGTACGTGGAAGTTTTGATTGGGCAGGGCCAGCCCGATTGGTAGATCCCCTGGTGTTAACTAGCCAGGTAGCCTTTGCTAAATGTGCATCCCAGTGTTTTAAAGTCCCACCACCCATTGCTCTCAGTGTAGTTTTTAACAATCCATTGTATCGTTCTATCTTCCCAGAGGCTGGGGCGTGATAGGGGATGTGATGTACCCACTCAATGCCATGCTCTTTGGCCCAGGTGTCTATGAGGCTGTTTTGGAAATGAGTCCCATTGTCCGACTCAATTCTCTCTGGGGTACCATGTCGCCACAGGACTTGCTTTTCAAGGCCCAGGATAGTGTTCCGGGCAGTGGCATGGGGCACAGGGTATGTTTCCAGCCATCCAGCGGTTGCTTCCACCATTGGGAGCACATAGTGCTTGCCTTGACGGGTTTGTGGCAGTGTGATATAATCAACCTGCCAGGTCTCCCCATATTTGTATTTCAGCCATTGTCCTCCATATCAGAGAGGCTTTAACCGCTTGGCTTGCTTGATTGATTGATTGGCTGGAAAGTTGCCCAGCAGAAAAGGACCTGGGAGTGTTAGTGGACAGCCGGCTTAACATGAGCCAGCAGTGTGCCCAGGTGGCCAAGAAGGCCAACAGCATCCTGGCTTGTATCAGGAATAGCGTGGCCAGCAGGAGTAGGGAAGTCATCGTGCCTCTGTACTCGGCACTGGTGAGGCCCCACCTCGAGTACTGTGTTCAGTTCTGGGCCCCTGTGTACAAGAGGGACATTGAAGTGCTGGAGCATGTCCAGAGGAGAGCTACCAAGCTGGTGAGGGGTCTGGAGACCAGGTCCTATGAGGAGAGGCTGAGGGAACTGGGCATGTTTAGCTTGGAGAAGAGGAGGCTGAGGGGAGACCTCATTGCCCTCTACAGCTACCTGAAAGGAAACTGTAGAGAGGCAGGGGTTGGCCTCTTCTCCCAAGGGAATAACGACAGGACCAGAGGAAATGGTATGAAGCTGCGGCAGGGGAGGTTTAGATTAGATATTAGGAAGAATTACTTTACTGAAAGAGTGGTCAGGCACTGGAACAGCCTGCCCAGGGAGGTGGTTGAGTCCCCATCCCTGGAGGTATTTAAGAAACATGTAGACATGGCTCTTCAGGGCATGCTCTAGTGCCCAAGATTATTGGTTTGTGGTGGGGTGTTGTGTGTGGGGTTGTGGGTGTGGAGTTTAGTAGGTGGGTGCTTTTTTTTTTTGTGTGTGTGTGTTTGGTTTTTTTTGGGTTTTTTTTATGTGGTTGGACTCGATGATCTCAGAGGTCCCTTCCAACCACTAAGATTCTGTGATTGCAGCACACGTCTCACATTCATGGATGACCTGTGCAATAGTGTCCATGGTCAGGTCCACCCCTCAGTCACGAGCCCATCTATATGTCGCATCTCTTCCTTGATGGCCTGAGGAGTCATGGGCCCACTGAGCTATGAATAGTTCACCCTTATGTTGCCAGTCCAGATCCACCTGAGCCACTTCAATCCTAGCAGCCCGATCCACCTGCTGGTTGATCTGATGTTCCTCCGTGGCCCGATTCTTTGGTACACGGGCATCTACATGGCGTACTTTCACAACCAGATTCTCTATCCAGGCAGCAATATCTTGCCACAGTTCGGCAGCCCAGATGGGTTTGCCTCTGCGCTGCCAGTTGCCCTGCTTCCACTGCTGTAGCCACCCCCACAGAGCATTTGCCACCCTCCATGAGTCAGTGTAGAGATAAAGTACTGGCCATTTTTCTCGCTCGGCAATGTCCAAAGCCAGCTGGATGGCTGTCACCTCTGCAAACTGGCTCGATTCACCTTGTCCCTCACTGGCTTCTGCAACTTGTCGTGTAGGACTCCACACAGCAGCCTTCCACTTTCGATGCTTTCCCACAATGCGGCAGGACCCATCAGTGAACAGGGCATATTTCTTCTCATTTTCTGGCAGTTTATTATATGGTGGGGCCTCTTCTGCACGCGTCACCTCCTCCTCTGGTGACATTCCGAAATCCTTGCCTTCTGGCCAGTCCATGATCACTTCCAGAATTCCTGGGCGACTGGGGTTTCCCATTTGAGTTCGCTGCGTGATCAGTGCAATCCACTTACTCCATGTAGCATCAGTTGCATGATGTGTGGTGGGGACCCTTTCTTTGACCATCCAGCCCAGCACCGGCAGTCGAGGTGCTAAGAGGAGCTGTGCTTCTGTGCCAACCACTTCCGAAGCAGCTCGAACCCCTTCATATGCTGCCAACATCTCTTTTTCTGTTGGAGTGTAGCGGGCTTCGGATCCTCTGCATCCCCGACTCCCAAACCCTAGGGGTCGACCTCGAGTCTCCCCTGGTCCTTTCTGCCAGAGGCTCCAGGTAGGGCCGTTCTCCCCGGCTGGGGTGTAGAGCACGTTTTTAACATCTTGTCCTGCCCGGACTGGCCCCAGGGCCACTGCATGGACTGTTTCCTGTTTGATTTGTTCAAAAGCTTGTCGTTGCTCAGGACCCCATTTAAAGTCGTTCTTCTTCCGGGTCACTTGATACAGAGGGCTCACAATTAGACTGTAATCTGGGATATGCACCCTCCAAAAACCCACAATGCCTAAGAAGGCTTGTGTTTCCTTTTCACTAGTTGGTGGAGACATAGCTGCTATTTTGTTGATCACATCCATTGGGATCTGACGGCGTCCATCTTGCCATTTTATTCCTGAGAACTGGATCTCCTGCGCAGGTCCCTTGACCTTACTTCGTTTTAAGGCAAAACCAGCTTTCAGAAGGATTCGGACTATTTTACTCCCTTTCTCAAAAACTTCTTCTGCTGTGTTGCCCCATACGATGATGTCATCAATGTACTGCAGATGTTCTGGAGCTTCACCCTGTTCCAGTGCAGTCTGGATCAGCCCATGGCAAACGGTGGGGCTGTGTTTCCACCCCTGGGGCAGTCGATTCCAGGTGTACTGGATGCCTCTCCAGGTGAAAGCAAACTGTGGCCTGCACTCTGCTGCCAAAGGGACTGAGAAGAATGCATTGGCTATATCAGCTGTGGCATACCACTGGGCTGCCTTGGACTCCAGTTCGTACTGGAGTTCTAGCATGTCCGGCACGGCAGCGCTCAGCAGTGGCGTGACTTCATTCAGGCCACGGTAGTCTACAGTTAGCCTCCACTCTCCATTAGATTTTCGCACCGGCCATATGGGACTGTTAAAGGGTGAGCGAGTCTTGCTGATCGCTCCTTGAACCTCTAGGTGACGAATCAGCTTATGGATGGGAATCGGAGAGTCTCGGTTAGTGCGATATTGCCACCGATGCACCGCTGTGGTAGCGATCGGCACCTGTTGTTCTTCAGCCCTCAACAACCCCACAACAGCAGAGTCCTCCGAGAGACCAGGCAAGGTAGACAACTGTTTAACTTCCTCCGTCTCCAAGGCAGCTATGCCAAAGGCCCACCAGTACCCTTTTGGGTCCTTAAAATGCCCTCTCCTGAGGTAATCTATGCCAAGGATGCATGGAGCCTCTGGGCCAGTCACAATGGGGTGCTTTTGCCACTCATTCCCAGTTAGGCTCACTTCCGCCTCCAGTACAGTCAACTCTTGGGATCCCCCTGTCACCCCAGAAATACAGATGGGTTCTGCCCCTCTATAGCTTGATGGTATTAGGGTGCACTGTGCACCCATGTCCACTAGAGCCTCATACTCCTGTGGGTCTGATGTGCCAGGCCATCGAATCCACACCGTCCAATAAACCCGGTTGTCCCTTTCCTCCACCTGGCCGGAGGCAGGGCCCCTCTAATCCTGGTCAGAGTATCCATTACTCACTTCTTGCAGAAATGACTTGGAAGTCCCTTCAAGAGGATCAGAAGCAAGATCAGGCCTTCTGCTCTGTCTGGGGAACTGCCCCCTGGAAACCGGGGCGGCACTTTTCCTGGAGGGATCCCCTTTTGTGGTTGTCCTTCCTTGCAACTCCTGTACCCGTGTCCGCAGGGTCGAAGTAGGTTGTCCATCCCACTTCCTCATGTCCTCCCCGTGGTCACGCAGGTAGAACCACAGGGTGCCTCGTGGTGTGTACCCTCTGTATTCTCTCTCTTGAGTGGGGAAATGCCTGCTCCTAATAGCTGAGATGCTGGCCCGTGCAGGTGGGGAGTAAGACATATTCCCTTCAAGTTGATGGACCTTCTGGGACAGTTTCTCCACAGCTGAGACAAGGTGGGAAGAGAGACTTCCTTCATATCGCCGGAGCTGGCCAGCCACCTCATCCACCGTTGGTCCCTCTTCGCCTTTCCATTCCATTACTGCCAGTGAGCTGGCATATGATGATGGTGCGCTCCGTACAAACTTCCGCCACATGGGCCTTGTGCACTGCACCTCATCAGGGTCAGTGGGTAAGTCTGCATTGTCCAGGTCATAATAAATCATCTCCCGCACGGCTAATTCTCTCAGGTCCTGGATACCTCTCTCCATGGTAGTCCACTTGCTTGGGTGACATACAACATCCTCACTGAAGGGGTACCTCTCCCTCACGCCTGACAGGAGTCGTTTCCAGAGGCTGAGGGCTTGGGTCTTCTTCCCAATTGCCTTGTCAATGCCGCCTTCCCTAGACAGGGATCCCAGCTGCCTGGCCTCCCTACCCTCTAATTCCAGGCTACTGGCCCCATTATCCCAGCACCGGAGCAGCCAGGTGACAATGTGCTCACCTGAAAGTCAGCTAAAATCTTTTCGCATATCCCGCAGCTCACTCAAGGATAGGGATCTGAGGAGAAATAACTGGACTCCAGACAATCCAATGTGAATCAACAGAAGCCGTTTATTAAGCACAGATCATCATCTTTTATACCCTGTGTTGTAGCCGTACATGCCACTCGCTTATTTCTGATTAGCTCGTTACACTGTCCACGCGCTGTCCATGCAGTTCATTCACACATCAGATTGGTTACAAGAATTCACATAGTCAATTGCTTAGTCATTAGCACAACATGTTTTCTACTTTCTCAGTTCCCGTTTTTCCCATGTACTAATTCCATCTTCTACCACCTGTTTTGCCCTTAATCTAATCTCTCACAGTAGGGAGGCTGGCTCACGTGGCCATTTTCTCTCAGACACATTCCTACAATACCCCCTTTTTCTTCTTGAGCCAGCCAGACCTTCTGCATGGCATTTTCTATCATGTCAGTCACTTTGCGGAGAACACATGAGGCTACCATAATCAATAATAATATAACCAACAATAGCATGAGCCCTTGCTTTAGTAAGTCTGATAACCATCCCGTTATACCCCATGAGCTTAACCAATCATCAAAACTGTTTTTAACCGCTTTTAATTTGGACATGTTATCCTTCAGCTCCCGTAACTGCTTATGAATGGATGATGAGTGGTCAGAAAGGTTCATACAACACATACCTTCAAAATCTTCACATCCATGACCCTGAGCCAACAGCAAAAATCAATCATCACCCCTGTGGTGTCTCCACAAAAGTTCACTAGGGTCGTGTTAAATGTTGGGTAAACTGAATTGAATCCTGCTGTATTAAAAGAAGCCGAAATACCAAGGGTTCTCAATTTTGTGCTCAGCTGCAACTTCCCATCACAAGGATAAGCCCGACACTAATTCCCAGTGGCATCGTCAAATATCAGTACCCTTGCCCTTCTTTCTGCGCTGTAGATGACCGAACCTGTTGCTACAGTGACGTACTACCTGTTCCCACTAGTCCTCCGGAACCGACCAAACCTCTGGCAGTAGCACTGTGTAACAGCACTGTATGCCACACCTTGACCAATCCTTGTGAATGGTAGACTTCCCTAATCTCCTGTCACTCAGCCAGCTCGTGTTGAGGTGAACCTGACTCTATGTACTCTATTGCAATAGCTAAATGAATTAAACCCATCACCTTACTTAGTTCTTTATTAAAACACACAGCACACCGGATTAAAAACACACAGCACACCGGATTTAAAACACATAGCACACCCTGTCACCTTACTTAACTCCTTATTAAAACACACAGCACACCGGAATTAAAATACACAGCACACCAGATTAAAAACAGACAGCGTACCCTGTCACTTTACCTAATTCCTTATTAAAACACACAGCACACTAGAATTAAAATACACAGCACACTGGATTTAAAACACACAGCACACCGGGCCGCAGCATGTGGTCTTTCAAACCACCACCGGCCTCAACAATCCTCACAAGGCACAAGGATCTATGGGTCACAGTTCCACACCTAGGGCACTGCACTTCTTCAGCCCTCATCGTCGTTGTTGGTATTGTGGGGTAACTCATTCGAATCTGTCTGCTCAAACCAGGGCTTTATCCACTTGGCTGGTACCCATCTGGTTCCGGCATCTGTAACGACACAGGCATATCCTCGACCCCAGGTTAATAGTCTACACGGTCCTTCCCACTTCCCCGTCACACTGTTTTTAACTGCTACCATGCCATTTTCCTGCCAAAAATCTCCCAGGTCTCTCTGCAGGCCTGCGCCGTGCCGCATGATTGGAGGTACAAGGCAGTGTTGAGGAAGGCGTAGGAAGTTCAGGACGTAAACGGCCTTGTTCAGTCGATCTACAGGACTCAGCCCTTGCTCTCCCCCTTTTTGTTTTTGAAGCAAATTTTTTAAAGACTGGTTCGTGCGTTCCACTACGGCTTGACCCGTCGGAGAATGTGGTGTGCCAGTCACATGTGTAATGCCCCACAGCTGTAGAAATACCTCTGTTGAACGGGCTACATACCCTGGGCCATTATCAGTCTTTATCACACGCGGTACACCTAAGGCTGCAAACGCGCATCGCAAATGCTTTCGTACATGTTTACTAGATTCACCAGTCTGCGCAGTTGCCCAAATTGCAGTTGAATAACAGTCTACACTCAGGTGTATAAATTTCAGTTTTCCAAATTCTGACACATGGGTTACATCAGTCTGCCAGAACTCCAAAGGTCCATGCCCTCGGGGACTGACGCCTGGCTTGAAGTTAGGTATAAATGGTTGACAATCAGCACAAGTTCACACAATATCATGTGCTTGTTGTTGTGTTAAAGAAAAGCTTCCTCAATGCCTTCGCATTTTGATGAAAAAAAAAATCATGTGACATTTCAGCTTGCTGCATAATGTTCGGAGTTGTTACCAACAGTGTGATAATCCACAACTGTGTTTCCCTCAGTTAAAGGACCAGGTAAACAGCTATGAGAGCGTATGTGGACAATAAAATAACAAAACTGTCTTTTTCATAAAAGTAATATTAATTGCAGTAAGAGACTAAATAACAATTGGTTCTCTACTTGTTTTACAAATGCTCCTTCAAGTCTTTGAACAATACCAGTAACATATTGAGATTCGGCCTACATTTAACAGTTCCTGTTGAAATAAGTCAAAAGCCTTTACTGTGTCCCTGAACCATCTACAAACACGGAACAGGTGCCATCAAGAGCCTTTGGTGCTAGCAGGATGCGCAGCTGTAAAGGAATTTGTGAAAGTGACTGTAATAGTCTGTGCTAGGGGAAAGAATAATTTATTTGCCCAATATAATGTACTAAGGAGGTTAAGACTTTGTGATAACCAAGGGTCAAGGTCATCCTTTTTGATGGGGACACGTATGTGACTTGGATCCATTCCAGAAAGCTGGTGACAGCACAAACGACCCTGGAAAAACAATCTTGGTAACATTTCAATCATCATAGTTACTGGTTTTGAAAAGGTATGTGGCAAAAATACCCACTCTAATGCAGTCAGGCTCTTTGCGAGTGCATCATCCCACTGTCCTGTCAGGGCATAAAGTTGAAATTCTTGTAGGAAGGTGTTCAATGCGTCTTGCAGCAGTAGTAGACTGTATCTTATCTTGCAACATGTTGTAATGCCTTCGGAGCAGTTGGGGTTAATGAACATAGAACTTATGGGGGTGGGGGGTGGGGGCAGACACAGTGCTTCAGGGCATCCCCTGTATCTTCAAAGTGCGCTCATGTCTCTCTCCCCCTATCTGACCTGAGACAGCCCCCTTATATCCTGCACTGGATTGAGTGGAGAAGTACAGGCTAGAGTCACTGCATGCATGGCCAGCGCACGCAGCGAGTCCCACCAGACTCTCCTGCACTGGTGTGTAATAATTACTAAATTGGCCAAGAATACAAAAGTACAGCATTGTTCACACATTAAGGAAAGTCATAAAATCAAGAGGCTTCTGAGGTAGAATACAGCCGCAGCTGGCACACGAAGAATGCAACATCTGTGATTCCCTGTACAAGGTTGTTTGCGAAACTACACGAGGGATGGAACGGAAAGCGCTTGTTCCATGGCCTTCCCTTGTGACGAACAGCAGATATGGGGACGAGATGGTACTACGGAACAGATAAGCGGCCTACACGCTACCCGAGCCAACATTTCGTCAAATGTTGATGAAATGCTGTCCTTTTGTGCAAACTTTGCTCACCACAATGTACCAAAACACACCTCCATCCCGGAGGCTATCCGCCCCCGAGGTGTGAACACTCCTCCTTGAATACATTAATCATAATAAAAGTACGTATGACTAAAGTCACTCAAACTCCACTTTGAAGATAAAAAAATAATATAAAAATAGCCCAAGAGAGAGGGGATGTCAGGGAAGACACCATCGCGAAGAATCCCACCGCTGATTTCCGGGATCAGTCGACGGGCTGAGCCTTTCTCCCCCCTCATAGGGACGCCTTTGGGTAAGACTTCGATTACACCGAGTGCTTTCTCGGGGACTTAAAAATTTCTCTAGAGAATCTCTACCCTACATTTATAGCCAGGCTGTATCGTTTATAATTTTGTCGCGCGTTTGTATACTTAGCAATATCTTTATTTGCACGTGCTTTGCAGACAGTGTATTTATCACCGGCAATCCTAAAGAACCTGTATATCTGTTGTTTAAATAAACTGCACTGTTTCAGTAGCTAGTCGTTTTGCTTTCTCACTGAACGCGACCAAAACTTGAGAGAGGCCGTGCTAGTTCAGGAGCACGACTAGACTGAAGGTGCAGTCCACTATTAGTGTATCCAAATTGTAATAGTTTAACACATATTAAACGCAATTGGACTGATAGTGCTGAATTGGGCATCACTCAGAATTTAAACCCAGCCGCACCTGGCCTCCCACCTGGGTGAGGAGTGTTAGAACGCAAGGGGGTTTATCTTCTGCCAAAACCGCTTGGCCCCTTTTCACGCAACAACTGGATTGAGTAGAAAAGTACAGGCCAGAGTCGCTGCACACGTGGCCAGCGTATGCAGCGAGTCTCACCAAACTCATGATCCAGCTTTCCTGACAGCAGCTGTCTGATACGTGACTACATTGTTGTAATCCCTTCTTGTTATCTTCTTCTGTGAAGGTCAGGTTCTCATGGATACACACATAGTTTTTAGAGCAACATATTCTACAACTTGTACAAGGGTACGATGCAAAGCGGCATCTACAACTGATCGTATAATGCTTATTAAACACAGCAAACAGCATACTAAACATAACAGACAAATTCCTTCCACACAGGCGATGAGTATAATTTGCTTCAACCAACCCCACCCCCAAGTCCATCCAGCAAAGACATTTCACCCAGTGGTCTCCACAAGTTGCTGGTTCGGTTGGTGCAGTTCCTGCAGCTGGGCATGGATGGATTTGGAGTGGTCACTTAGATTCATACAATACAGTCCTTTAAAATCTTGACAACCATGTCTGTGAGCTGAAAGCAAAAAATCAGTAGCAGCTCTGTTTTGCAACATCGCATATCGAATACTATCTACATCTAGCAATAACTCAGACATAGCTGTACTAGTAGCATTGTTAAACTTATCCTTGGCAGCAAGAGAGTCCTTGTTAGCAGCAAGAGCGCATGCGGACTCCCTGTTCTTGCTGGTACTGTGCTTTGATCTTCTTCCACAACAGGCCAAGATTCTCAAGCAGCTGGATAAGGTGTCTGTGAGTCCATTACAGGCTTATGTCATCCAAATGTTTTTCTTGCCAGCACCCGAGACTGAATAACAATTGGTGTGATATGTGTGTTTTCCAGCACCCAGGTGCGAGTCCCTTGAGTGTATTTACAGTCCTCCTCGCCGATCTTCCGTTGCTTTCCCATATTCCACCCCCTTGCTCAAGAGACCGCTTCTGCTGGGTTCATTTTAGTCTCGCAGGGTATAACACAGAGCAATCTACTAAGGCATGCAATAACATATACACATATAGGAAAAAAACCAAAAACATATCTCTATGGTACTGCTTTGAATCAGGTGTCCTATTTCTCTTTTTCTGATGCTTTCTCGTAGCGCGTATGGCATACTTTTGTGCTAACGTGGCACATTTCCCATCTAATTATTCCTGTTTAGTTTCTTTTCTTTTTTTTCTTTTATCTTTTTTTTTCTTTTTTCTCTTTTTTTCTCTTTTTTATTTTTTCTTTTTTTTTCTTTTCTCTTTTTTTCTTTTTCTTTTTTTTTTTTCCATCACTTACGACTGACATAAAAGTCTGCCTTTGCAACAAGAGCTCAGTTTCTCATTTTTCCTTAAGTTTCTCATTTTCATACAGAGCATCCTATAGATTTTGGCTCAACTCCTTTTCCCAATCAACCATGATCTTATAGACAAACAACAAACAACCAGCGATACGCCCTGCACGGGCGAGCCGTTCCCGAGAGTGTAAACGTGTCGGCTCATGAAAACTCCCCCAATATTTCAGGACTTCCATTGGTTCTACAGCCCATCCTGGTGTATCTACCTGGGGCGCGCTCGCCTTATGTCTAAACACCGTGTATACACAAACTTCTTCATTTGACGGAGTGTCAGCCCTAGATGCATACAAGAACAGTACCACACCGGGCAGAACACCTGCTCAAGGGGAGTCACCTAACGACACTGCACACAACAAAAAGCAAACAGTAGCACACATGCTGATCAGCAGGTATAAGCTGGCGCCCACACACACTTACACAGCAGCCATACAAAACCAGCACTTCTATCTCAGGGAGACGACTGGGGAGGGGAGGGGGTGAGGTGGGCAATGGCAGGAGCAAACAGCTCCGGCTCTGTCCTGCTCTGCTGACATTCTGCCTCCTCCATCAGCCTCAGGTGGAGCAGAGGGGATCAGCAGGGGATCGTCCCAGACCTTCGGACCTGGCCTGTTCGATCCCCCTCCCGTGGGTTGTAACGCTGCAAAAGCCCCGGCTGCCGTGGCTCGCTCCGCCTTCATATCTTGTAAGGTCGATAACACCAACCACCATGTCGTCGCTAACGGTGATGCCTCTTTGTCTCCTTTACTTATCCCTTCCCACAGTTTTTTCCCAACAGCCTCCCATATTTCTGGTTTGAAAGCTGGCTGGGGCTCTGGTGCAAATCCGTTTTCTCTGCACCAGGTTAACAACCTTCGGAGCATACCCTCATCGTATTTCACCCCTCTCTTAGAGAGGATATGCAGGAGAAGTCTTAATACAGACCCTTCTTCTTTTGTTACTTGTTGCCCCATCTCCTGCCCTGGCTGCTCACCTCTCTCTGGGTGTCCGTGGCCACGTCATCTGTTTCCTCTATTCCGGATTGCCGTCCAATCCGCCCGGTCTCAGTCCAGCTGAGCCATCCTCCAGCTGGTGGATCTCCTCCTGGGTCTTCCGCCCCTCGCGTTCCGTTGCTCAAGCCAAGCGCCGATCGGTATCACGTCGGGGTCACCATCTGAGGAGAAATAACTGGACTCCAGATGATCCAATGTGAATCAACAGAAGCCGTTTATTAAGCACAGATCATCATCTTTTATACCCTGTGTTGTAGCCGTACATGCCACTTGCTTATTTCTGATTAGCTCGTTACACTGTCCACGCGCTGTCCATGCAGTTCATTCACACATCAGATTGGTTACAAGAATTCACATAGTAAATTGCTTAGTCATTAGCACAACATGTTTTCTACCTTCTCAGTTCCTGTTTTTCCCATGTACTAATTCCATCTTCTACCACCTGTTTTGCCCTTAATCTAATCTCTCATAGTAGGGAGGCTGGCTCACATGACCGTTTTCTCTCAGATACATTCCTACAGGGATCGAGTAATTATCTCTGGTTCTGCCTCTTCCTCCTGCTCTCGTGATGGCCCTGGTTCATCATCATCTCTTACTAAGCGAACTGATTTCTTCACGTACTTCTTCTGTATGGGGGCAACTGATACTGGCACGGGTTGGTTCCCTGGTTCAGCGGCAGTGGCTGCTACGGGGGTTGGAGTAGCTGCAGTGGCTGCCGCAGGGGTTGGAGTAGCCGCAGTGTCCGCCGCAGGGGTTGTGCTAGCCACAGTGTCTGCCGGTCTGGTTTCCATCTCTTCCCCCTGAGGGTGCTGCGTAACACTGAGCAATGCCTGGTAGATACTGGCCAGGGCCCAGCACAGTGCGGTGAGTTGTGCCTCTCTAGAATAGCCACAGCATTTTCCCTTCAGATATTCTACTACTCTATCAGGGTCCTGTAATTGTTCAGGGGTGAAGTCCCAGACCATTGGAGGTGAGAAGTTCTCTATGTACCTGCCCATGCTCTCCCACATGCCGTGCCACCCCTGACTATCCAGCCTCGGGGCAGATCTCGGGGTGGTAGTCTTAAATAGTCGCTTAACCCTAAACAAGACCTGGAACGTATTCAGGAGACATAACACTAGGAACATGCTGGTTTGAGTATCCCAAGGATATTCAAAATTCTCAAAAGCTGTCATACCTGACCCAAAGGAGAAAAGGGAGGCAAAAGAGCTGGGGAAAGTGCCCCCCCCCCCCGCTTCCCCCACAGACTGGGTGTAATTATTAATAAATTCTGAGAGACGGTGCCCAATGTACGGGCAGGACAGCAATACCACATAAACACCCCAAAATAGCTGTCTGAACAGTGATGTTATCATATCATAAACAGATATCGCACAGAACAGCAGAATGATAATTCTCATCCCTCTCCCAGACACAGTAAACAGCACTGCAGGGAGTACATAAGCCATATAGGAATTTATATAACCCAGCCATGAGAACAAACCAAGCAACATGATGACCAGCGACTATTTACCTAATACAATAAATGCATACAAAAAATCTGTTTTTCCACGTTCTAGTTGGATTCTGTCGTTATCTCAACCCTTCGAGCCCCACGTTGGGCGCCAAAAAGGACTGTCGTGGTTTGGCCTCAGACGGCAACAAAGAACCACGTGCTGCTCGCTCGGGCCTTCCCAATACAGGAAGAATCGGAAGAAAAAGGCAAGACTCTTGGGTTGAGACAAAGGCAGTTTAACAGAACAGCAGAGGGAACAAGCAAAATTTGTTATAGATTGTGGCCCAATGATTGACAGGAACCAGTCCAATTAATCAAATTAGTTTATTAAGCAAGCGGCAGCAAGCAAAACAGCGCTGGGCGGCCGGGGAGTCTTTGCTCCGCCAACGGCGCGCACCCACTTCCCGAAAGTAGCTGATTATATACTCTTCTGGTTCCCGTATATGTGTCAATCCTGGTATATTCTGTGTCTGAGCGACGTGTTGCTAGGGGGTCGGTCTTGTCCCGCCTCCTGGTGGTCGTGAGGCTGAAGGCTCCTCATCTTTATCGGTGTCCTTTGGGTGACTCTTTTCAGCTTATCGCACAACTTAGCTCTTCCCTTTGAAGTGGTAAAGCACACCGGATGCCTGTGATTTAGGTATTGAGGTGTCAAAGCGCACCAGATAGCACAGCGGATGCCTGTGATTTAAGTATGTGGAGAGTCAAAACATTGTAATTTTTCACCAGCCTTTAAGAAAGCCTGATTTGATTAACAAACATGATTTTATTTATTACAAACAACAACAATAACACGGACAGAGGAATATACAAACACGATTACGGAGCCGCCGCTCCCCACCGCTCCCCACCGCTCCCCGACCGGACCCGGGACGCCCCAGCCCGCTCCAAGCGGCGACTTCCTGCCCCCTCCCCCGGTAGCTCAGGGTGGGCATGGCTCACATGGCATGGAATACCAGGAAAAATTAACCCTATCCCCGCCGGAACCAGGACAATTAAAAATGTGTGTGTATATATATATAAATTGTAGTTTATTGTTAAGCTTGTCTGCCAAGAGATACAAAGTATCATTTAGCTCTGGCTGTAAAGAAAATACTATTGGAATAGTAATAGAAAATGCTATTGGAAAGGACAAACAAGCAGCAAGTATTATTAAATTTGCTTGGCAGTGTGATAGGTTGATTTAGATAGATATGATTATGTTAAAAATTTCACTGATCCAGCTGAAAATCCAGTATGTTAAGATATGTTGTTGTCCTTCATGTTTCAATGAGTAAGCTATTTTGTTGATTATATCAATCAGGATCAATCAATAGCAATGAGTCAGAGGCTCAGTCTTTATGGCAAATGAGAGTGCCCCAGATCTTTTTCTGTATTCTCAGCAATGTGATTTAATTTATACATTTTGTTCACCATAAGAATATATTTCTTTGCTGAGGTGTTGGTTCCTCATAGAACAGATACAACTCTTCTAAGCCATGAGATAGGATAAGAGGACTCATAAATTATGGCCTTATTTAAAATCTGACAATATACGAAATAAAATGAGAGGTTGATTAATGAGTCAAATCAAAAGAGTGAAACAAATTTTAATCCTATTCCAAATGGAGCTAAACATTGAAAAAAAGAAAGAAATTATAGTTTTATTTTGTGTAACAGAAGGTAGCTAAGAAGAATTTTGGGAAATGTGAAGCAGGTTTTGATATATTCACACTAAAATTTTGAGCTCCCTCAGGAGTGCTCTTTCAGTAGAGGTGAGATTTGTACATTCGGTCTACTGCTGATTTCCTGTCTTTCCTCAGTTTAGACATCAGTTAGCTATTCTTTTTTATTTACATATATACTGTTAGGTTATGTGATAAAAACTGGTCTGCATGCCCACAAAGGAACAGAGGGAGACAATGGCAGGTGGAGGAAGCCCAAATAGCAACCTGCCTGGCTACTCCCAGGCCCCTCTCAGGAGCCAATAGCCCATCAAAGGCCCAGTTCCATGAGCCCAGAGGAACACAGGGACACAGGGCTCTATTCTGTGTGCATGTGTGTATGGGGGGTCTGAGTGCCAGCAATTGGAGTCAGACCATGGGTGGGAGAGCCCATGCGTCTCACTCCAGTTGCTGGCACTGAAGTCCACTCACTCAATACTCTCGAGTTGTAGCGATGTTTAGTATCTGTAGGACTAATTACCCTAAAGAACTTCCCATTCTTCTCCATGGATCAAATCAACATTTAATTTAACCCCAGTTTATATCAGGTACAATCTGATTCTAAGAGTATGAGACCTGATGAACCCATAGATACTGTTTTGCTATTGCACCTGGTAGGTACAATAGATTCCTGGTAGGTTCACTAAAGTGAGGGTCTTATATAGCTATACAAGTACTGTAGAGACAGGAAAACTGGGGGATACAGAGAAGAAACAGAATTATAGAGTTAATGGTTGTCATTGCTTTCAGCTTACAGCTTACTGAACTTTTAAAAAAATTTAAAAAGTAAAACTGAGGGTTTACTAGGGAGTTGTATTTTGGATTGTACATGTTTAACTACATTTTTATAAAGTGATAAAAGCCTTCCATGTTTAATCAGACACAAACAAATGTGAATTGCTTTACCCAGTAAAGTGTACCTGTGTATATAGTTTTAATTAGACTAACAAGTTCTTTTACCAGTCTACCAAAAAACTCAGAAACATATTAGTCACTTCACAGTTTCTTCCAAATAAAAATGTATAATGATGCAAAAGAATTTCCCTAGCCCGCAAATGGTTTAAAAGCTAATGAACAGCTGAGCATGAACAATAGCTTGCAGCTAGCCACCCCTTATTATATAAGTCCATCTACTGCTTTTCTTAAGGACCTCCCTAATCTTACAACTTTTCTTAACCAAAGCATAGTACGGGCCTCGGGGAAAAAAAGAAAAAGATCGTTATATCCAAAGTTGCATGAACATACAGTTTTATAGACATATTTATTTCTTGCCCATCTTTTCAGATCTTGGTCAGACTGTGATTGGAATCTCAAGTTCCATCACCTTTTCTCAATTCCATATGACTAATGGGCTTGAATATAAATTAGGAAATTACGATCTTTTCTCTGGTGATTCTGATTGGCTGTTAAACAGTCTTTCAAGTCTGTTTCTTGTCTTCTTTCCTGATTACTCACTATATTCTTCCAACCACACAAAATGTTCTCTACAAATCACTGATACTTAATTGTCATAATCTTTAAATAGATACAGTTTAGGCCTGATTAGCCAATGGCAAGACGAGAGATGCTCTCCCCAACCTCTCACACATGGAGAGGAGGAAGAGAGATAGAGAGATTTACGAGTTTAGAAGAAACTAAACTACTTTAATGAAATATTAATAATAAAATAAAAAGAAAATAATGAAATAGATACAATATATACAAAATCGTATCAAGCTCCCAGGATGACGTCACTGGCAGGCACTGGGGAAGTCCCAGACTGGACTCAGTGATGGATGGGAATTGGATTCCAGAGCTGGATTCAAGAATGTATGGATCGGGATCAAAGGCAGATGAACAGACAGGGTCCTCCTTGGACATCAGCCACTGAAGAAAGCGAGCTGCCCCTTTGCTCCCTCAGCTTTTATACTGAGCACAGGGCAGATGGGACAGAATACCCCTGTTGGTCAATTTTTGGGTCACCTGTCCTGTCTACTTCTCCCTGCAGGTGGGACCCCTCTGCGCTTCTCTGCTTTCGACCCTCTAATGTGGCAAATAGTGAAGTTAGCTGACCTGGGTTGTTATAGCAATAAGTATAAGCAGGAGCCTCTCTGTGTACCATTCCTTGGCATCAACTATAAACATTGGTCTTTTCACTCTGAGAATGAACAGTTTTTTGCACAATATGCTGTTAATTTCAGAGAGTTAGAAGAGGCCTAGCTAAGAAGTAAAATTACTGAACAGAAAATTGGTTCTGTTTTACCTCAAATCAGGACAACCTCAAACCCAGGCCACTTTAGATTGTATAACTATGTGTTACATTGGAAGTGTAAATTTAAGTGAAAGTCACATTCTGATTGATGAAGAGGAATACTTCTCTGTTCTATACTATTTGTGTGACAGACAACTGGCTTTACCATATCCCAAACTTCTGATCTATCCCAGCTTTCCCCTGCAGTGCTGTATTCAACAGCCTTTGTGCCTCTATAAGGCCACACATCTAGTCAGCCACTGTGCTCTGATCTAAACAACGGCCCTCAAGGCAGCATTTAGAGTAGAGTGGAGATGATGGTTGGACTCGATGATCCCAAGGGTCTTTTCCAACCTAAATGATTCTATGATTTATTACAGGCTACTACTCGAAGGATAAAGGCAGCTGTAGATACTTAAAAAAAGTTGTGTGGTGGATTGACCCCAGCTGGACACCAAGTGCCCACCAAAGCTGCTCTATCACTCCCCTCCTCAGCTGGACAGGGGGAGAGAAAATATAACAAAGCTTGTGGGTCAACATGAGGACAGGGAAATTATTCAGCAATTACCATCACAGGCAAAACAGACTCGACTTGGGGAAACTAATTTAATTTATTGCCTGTTAGAAGTCAGAGTAAGGTAATGAGAAATAAAAACTAAATATTAAAACACCTTCCCCCCACCCCTCCCTTCTTTCCGGGCTCAACTTCACACCTCATTTTATCTACCTCCTCCCCCAGCGGCGCAGGGGGACAGAGAATGGGGGTTGTGGTCAGTTCATCACACATTTTTGCCAATTCTTCCTCCTCAGGGGGAGGACTCCTCACACTCTTCCCCTGCTCCAGCGTGGCGTCCCTGCTGTGGGACACAGTTCCCCATGAACTTCTCCAACATGAGTCCTTTCCATGGGTTGCAGTTCTTCATGAACTACTCCAGCATGGGTTCCTTCCATGGGGTGCAGTCCTTCAGGAACAGACTGCTCCAGTGAGGGTCCCCCACAGAGTCACAAGTCCTGCCAACAAACCTGATCCAGCGTGGGCTCCTCTCTCCATGGGGCCACAGGTCCTGCTAGAAGCCTGCTCCAGCTCAGGCTTCCCACGGGATCACAACCTCCTTTGGGCACATCCACCTGCTCTGGCATGGCTCCACCAGTAACCTCCGTGGGCTGCAGGGGGACAGCCTGTCTTCACCACAGGCTGCAGGGAATCTCTGCTCTGGTGCCTGGAACACCTTCTTCACTGGCCTTGGTGTCTACATAGTTGTTTCTCTCACTCCTCTCTCCTGGTTGCTGTCACGCAGTTTTTTCACCCCCTTCTTAAATATGTTATCACAGCAACGCCACCACCATCACTGATTGGCTTGGCCTTGGCCAGGAGCAGGTCCACCTTGGAGTTGGTTGACATTGGCTCTGTGGGACATAGGGGAAGCTTCTGGCATCTTCTCACAGAAGCCACCCCTGTAGCCCCCCTGCTACCAAAACCTTGCCATGCAAATTCAATACAAATTGAAATATCATGGCTCTGCAATTCTTTCCCATATTCCCCAGGGGCATTTATACCTATTTCTGTCCTGTACCTCCTATGTTCTCACCTCTGACTGGGAGCAGTTTGTCTTCTTATCCATTGCTCAACAACCACAGCCCTGCTGCGCTTGCATTTTCACCAGTCTTTTATCTCTCTGATTAAACCATCTAATATTGGGTATCCAATTAAACATACATGAAGACATCAGAACTTTTTTTACAGCTGTGGGTTAAAGCAAGTAAAAATTAATGTAACCGTACGGAGATAAACTTAAAAAAAAGAGGTTTTAATAAAACATCATCCAGCAAATATTTGGTCAAGAACAAGTAATTTAATTCATAAACACATTGCCCGGTTGCTAGAAATCCATTGCATCAAGGCTAAGCCAAACTGATTACTCAAAGTGCTTTTGTCCAAAAACATACAGACCAGCAGAAAAAGTAAAGGAAGATGCAACAAATAATTAAATACTTTAGTACCAGGAAGCTGAGGACAAGCAGTGCAAGGAAGAGGGAAAGGTAGCAGAGAACTAAAGAAGATGTAGGAAGTAGCTATTGTAAATGAACACAGAAGCAAAATATAAACATTGGGATTCAGAGGGTTATGCCTGCATAAGTGCTAAAAATTATCAGTGACAGAAGTAAAGGTCCAAGAAGCAGAGTCCCATGCAATTCTCTTCTCATTGCTATTTACTATAAAGTCTGCTCAATAACAACCAGGGCAAGGGGAGGACCATCTCTGCTATTAAGTTCTAGATGATCATATCACCTTTGAAACCACTAAAAGACAATTGTTCAAAATGTATTGAGTCTGGCTGGAATGGAGTTAACTTTCCTCATACCAGCTCATATAGTGCTGTGCTTTGCATTTGTAGTTAAAACAGTACTGATAACACACCAATGTTTGGGCTACTGGTGAATAGTGCTTGCACAGCATCAAGACTTGCTCTCTCTCTCCCCCCTGCCAAAAGCCAGTAGGCTGGGGGTGGGCAAGAGGTTGGGAGGGGACATAGCTGAGACAGCTGACCCAAACTGACCAAAGGGCTATTCCATACCATATGGCATCATGCTAAGCAATAAAAGCTAAGAGAAAAGAGGGGAGGGGGGGGCATTAGGGTTTATGATGATTTTCTTCCCAAGCAACTGTTAGGTTTACTGAGGCCCTGCTTTCTAGGAAGTGGCTAAGCATCTACTTGCCGATGGTAGGTAGTGAGTGAATTCCTCTTTGCCTTGCTTGCGTGTGCAGTTTTTGCTTTCCCTATTAAACTGCCATTATCTTGATCCATGAATCTTGTCTTCCTTCTATTTTTTCCCCATCCTTTGGGGGAAGTGGGGAGTGAGACAACGGCTGAGTGGGAGTCTGGCTGTTAGATAACCCACCACAGTAACCCACAATATGTCCTCTTTTTAGCATTGGTATAGAGCAAAATTGATTTTGCTGATTATAAGGTTTTATGCCCTTTTGTTAGTATTTATTTTCACTAAATCTGAGCATTTGAGCATTAGTTAGTTGCAATAAGGCTGAAGAGAGAGCAGACTTTATTTCTTGTATACATGTTGAAATCAAGGGAAAACCTATAAATTCAGGTAATGCTACCTATAACAACTATTAGAGAGTTCTAGTCTATTCTAAAATGTATTATGCCAAGAAGAATATTTACCATGGTATTATTGACCTATATAATACCTTACCATGGTATTTAATTGACCTATAAAATGTTGTTACTATCATTAATAATTACTGCCAGACCTAATTACAATTCAGTAGTTAAATATAGACCATATTTTACATTAAGAGAAGTGAGTGGATTATCATTTTATGTGACAGATCAAAGTAGAAAAATTTTTGAGATGCCGATGGGAATCACATACTTAAAGCTGTGTTGAATTTGACACTTGAGTTATGATTTCAGTATCAGATTTCTCCTGAAAAGCCTATGTTGTTAATCTATACAAGTGAAACTACTGAGAAGAATCCATTATTTTTAATTATCAAAATTATTTTGTCTAAATACACTTCTATGAAATAAGTGTTCATAGAATCATAGAATCTTCATGGTTGGAAGGGACCTCTGAGATCATCAAGTCCGACACACCAAAAAAAAAACCAAACACCAAAAACAAACAAAAAAACCCACAAACAAACAACCTCCAATCTCTGCCACTAGAGCACGCCCTGAAGTGCCACATCTAGACGTTTCTTAAACACCTCTAGGGATGGGGACTCAACCCCCTCCCTGGGCAGGCTGTTCCAGTGCCTGACCACTCTTTCAGTACAGTAATTCTTCCTGATATCTAACCTAAACCTCCCCTGCCGTAGCTTCAGACCATTTCCTCTGGTCCCGTCATTATTCGCCTGGGAGAAGAGGCCACCACCCACCTCTCTCCACCCTCCTTTCAGGTAGTTGTGGAGGGCAATGAGGTCTCCCCTCAGCCTCCTCTTCTCCAGGCTAAACATGCCCAGCTCCCTCAGCCTCTCCTCATATGCCCTGGTCTCCAGACCCCTCTCCAGCCTGGTAGCTCTCCTCTGGACATGCTCCAGCACCTCAATGTCCCTCTTGTACAGAGGGGCCCAGAACTGAACACAGCACTCGAGGTGAGGCCTCACCGGTGCCCAGTACAGAGGCACCATCACTCCCCTGCTCCTGCTGGCCACGCTGTTCCTGATACAAGCCAGAATGCTGTTGGCCCTCTTGGCCCCCTGGGCACACTGCTGGCTCATGTTAAGCTGGCCGTCCACCAGCACCCCCAGGTCCTTTTCTGCCGGGCAGCTTTCCAGCCACTCTGCCCCAAGCCTGTAGCGTTGCTTGGGGTTGTTGTGACCAAAATGCAGGACCCGGCACTTGGCCTTGTTGAACCTCACACAGCTGGCCTTGGCCCATCAATCCAGCCTGTCCAGGTCCCTCTGTAGAGCCTTCCTACCCTCAAGCAGATCAACACTCCCACCTAGCTTGGTGTCGTCTGCAGACTTACTGAGGGTGCACTCAGTCCCCTCATCCAGATCATTGATAAAGATATTAAACAAAACCGGCCCCAAAACCGAGCCCTGAGGGACACCACTGGTGACCAGCCGCCAAGAGGATTTCACCCCATTAATCCCAACTCTCTGGGCACGGCCATCCAGACAGTTTTTAACCCAGCGAAGAGTACACTTGTCTACGCCATGATTCGCCAGCTTCTCCAGGAGAATGCTGTGGGGGACGGTGTCAAAGGCCTTACCAAAGTCCAGATAGACAACGTCCACAGCCTTCCCCGCGTCCAGAAGGCGGGTCACATGGTCACAGAAGGAGATCAGGTTGGTTAAGCAGGACCTCCCCTTCCTAAACCCATGCTGGCTGGCCCTGATCCCTTGGCTGCCCTGCACTTGCCGTGAGAGCTCACTCGAGATGATCCTCTCCATGATCTTTCCTGGTACCGAGGTCAGGCTGACAGGCCTGTAGTTCCCCGGATCCTCCTTCCGACCCTTCTTGTAGATGGGCGTCACATTAGCCACCCTCCAGTCATCTGGTACCTGCCCTGTTGACCAAGACTGTTGATAAATGATGGAGAGAGGCTTGGTGAGCTCTCCCGCCAGCTCCCTGAGTACTCTTGGGTGAATCCCATCCGGCCCCATCGACTTATGTGCGTCTAGGTGCAGAAGCAGATCATTGACTACTTCCTCCTGGATTATGGGTGGGTTGTTCTGCTCTCCATCCTTATCTTCCAGCTCCGGAGGCTGAACCCCCTGGGGATAGCTGGTCTGACTATTGAAGGCAGAGGCAAAGAAGGCATTCAGTATCTCAGCCTTCGCCTCATCCTTGGTTGCAACTTTCCCCCCCAGCATCCAGTAAGGGATGGAGATTCTCCCTGGCTCTCTTTTTGTTGATGTATTTATAAAAACTGTTTTTGTTGTCCTTAATGTTAGTGGCCAAGTTGAGCTCCAGCTGGGCTTTTGCCTTCCTAATTTTCTCTCTGTATAACCTAACGAGATCTCTGTACTCCTCCTGAATTGCCTGTCCCTTCTTCCAAAGGTGGTAAGCCCTCCTTTTATTCCTAAGTCCTATTATTCCTATTTAAAAAGTTCCTTGTTCATCCAGGCTGGCCATTTTCCCCACCCTTTAGACTTGCGACACTTGGGCACAGCCTGCTCCTGGGCCTTTAAGGTTTCCTTCTTGAAGGGCGTCCAGCCTTCCTGGACCCCTTTGCCCTTCAGGACTGTCTCCCAAGGGACTCTCTCAACCGGTGTCCTGAACAAGCCAAAGTCCACCCTCCGGAAGACCAAGGTGGAGGTTTTGCTAACCTCCTTCCTTACATCACTGCCAATTGAAAACTTGACCATTTCATGATCACTAAACCCAAGACGACCTCCGACCACCACATCTCCCACTAGTCCTTCTCTGTTTGTGACCAGTAGGTCTAGCGAGGCACCTCCCCTGGTAGGCTCCCCTACCAGTTGTGTCAGGAAGTTCTCTTCCATGCACTCGAGGAACCTCGCAGCCTGCCTGCTCTCTGCTGTGTTGTATTTCCAGCAGATACCCGGCAGGTTGAAGTCCCCAAGCAGAACAAGGGCTGGCGACTGCGAGACTTCAGCCAGCCGCTTATAGAATACTTCATCTGTGTCCTCATCCTGGCCGGGTGGTCTCTAGCATACTCCCAGCACAACATCTCCCTTATTTGCCTTCCCCTTCATCCTTACCCATAAACACTCGACTTTATCATCACTGGAATCACTCCATACAATCAAAACATTCCCTAATGTACAGAGCCACACCCCCGCCTCTCCTTCCTTGCCTGTCCCTTCTGAAGAGCTTATAGCCATTCATCGCAGCATTCCAGTCGTGACAGTCATCCCACCACGTTTCCGTGATGGCCACTACATCGTAGCTGTCCTGCTGCACAATGGCTTCCAGCTCATCCCGTTTGCTGCCCATGCTACGTGCATTCGTGTAGATGCACTTGAGCTGGGCCACCGGTTTCACCCCCATCCTTGGCCCTTTATCCCTAGGCTCGTTACTAGTGGGCCTGGTTTTATCCCCTTCCCCCTTCGATACTAGTTTAAAGCCCTGTCCATGAGCCTTGCTAACTCTTGGCCTAGTACCTTTTCCCCTTTTGGGACAGGGTTTTCCCATTCTTAGCGAGCAGGCCCACTGTCCTGCGCATCAAACTATGATCACAGAACCCAAAGCCCTGCTCGTAGCACCAGTTTCGGAGCCAGGTATTGATCTGTCTGATTTTCTTGTTCACCCATTCGTCAGTCCCCAAAGCTGGAAGGGCAGAGGAGAACACAATTTGTGCTCCTGAACCCTTGACAAGCCGTCCCAAGGCCCTGAAGTTTTTCTTCATTGCCCTCAGACTTCTGCTCTCCAGCTCCTCACTGTCTGCCTGTAAGATCAAAAGAGGGTAGTAATCTGAGGGCCATATCAGGCCAGGAAGCTTCCTGGCTATATCCCTAACACGGGCCCCAGGGAGGCAGCAGACCTCCCTGTGGGAAGGGTCCGGCCTGCATATGGGACCCTCAGTTCCCCTCAGAATGGGCCCCCCTATGACTATTGCCCTCCTCCTGCTCTTCACAGAAGCAGTCTTAATGCGTGGAGCTGGCTGCTTTGGCGACTCCCTGGATGGGGCTTTATCAGCATCCTTAGTTCCCTCCTCATCTATCTCCAGAGGCCCATATCTGTTCTGTACGGGCACCTGGGGGGGCATGGGGGGGTCTGGAGGGGGCTCTCGTGCTGCCCCGAGCAGGTACCTGCTTCCATTCTCCCCCATCCTCTCCCAGTTCCCCTCCTTCTGCCTGGTGACAAGAGGGCAGGGGATCCTCTGCCTCTCATGGAGCCTCCTCCTGCTGCTTTTTCCCTAAGGACAGCAGGGTGTGGCTCCACCAATCAATCTCCCTTTCACACTCCCAAATGCTCCTCAGTCTTTCCACTTCCTCCTTAAGCTCAGCTACCAGGCTGAGCAGATCATTTACCTGGTCACAGCACACACAGGCACTGTCTTTGCTGTCCTCCTGCCAGAGTGACAGACATTCCATGCAGCCCGTCACCTTGACCAGCTGCATGTCTCTCCATCACATCCATTTAGGTCACTTCATTCCTTCTGGCTTTGGCTACAGACCGAGTGGAGACCATGTTTTCTTTGTGGTCTACCTAGCCTGCCTGCTCTCCCCTTGTTCCTCCCCTCGCAGTCACCCATCCCGCACCACACTCTGCAGTGGCTGCCTGCTGCTGATGTCGCCTTGCCGACACACACCCTCCTCTGGTGTTCCCAGGTGGTTCCACAGGTGACACCCAGGAAACACCCACTCACTGCTTGTTTGCTCAGTGCGCTCCCGAAGGGCTGCTTTTATGAGGGGGGAGTGGTCCCACCCCCTCCTCGTTCAGACCTGCCGCCGGGGGCGCTGGCTCCGCCCCACACCTCCTCAGCTGTCACCGCCCCCCGGAAGTGCCGGGTACCGGCTCTGGCTGGCTGCTTTTCCTGGCTTGAAAAGCCTCAAAACCGAGCCCCCTTGCCAGCCTTTTTTGCCGCGATTCCCTTCCCCGGTACAGACTTACCTGCACTGGAGCTGGTCTCCTCGGCAAGGAGAATCATAGAATCATTTAGGTTGGAAAAGACCCTTGGGATCATCGAGTCCAACCATCAACCCCACTCTACAAAGTTCTCCCTTACACCATATCCCCCAACACCACATCTAAACGACTCTTAAACACATCCAGGGATGGTGACTCCGCCACCTCCCTGGGCAGCCTATTCCAGTGTCTGACCACTCTTTCTGGGAAGAATTTTATCCTGATGTCCAGCCTAAACCTACCCTGCTGCAGCTTGAAGCCATTCCCTCTTGTTCTATCGCTAATTACCTGTGAGAAGAGACCAGCACCAACCTCTCTACAATGTCCTTTCAAGTAGTTGTAGAGAGCAATGAGGTCTCCCCTCAGCCTCCTCTTCCTCAAACTAAACAGTCCCAGCAGGAACATCTCCCATTAGACCAGGCTGTTACAAGCCTCATCCAGCCTGGTCTTGACACTTCCAGGGATGGGGCATCCACAACTTCTAGATCAGGTTGCTCAGAGCCCCATCCAACCTGACCTTGAATGTTTCTAGGGATGGGGCATCTACCACCTCTCTGGGCAACCTGTTCCAGTGTTTCACCACCCTCATTGTAAAAAATTTCTTCCTTATATCTAGTCTGAATCTACCCTCTTTTAGGTTAAAACCATTACCCCTTGTCCTATCACAACACTCCCTGCTAAAAGGTTTGTCCCTACTTTCCTGTAGGACCCCTTTAAGTATGGGAAGGCTGCAATAAGGTCTCCCTGGAGACTTGCCTTCTCTCCCTTCCCTTCCCTTCCCTTCCCTTCCCTTCCCTTCCCTTCCCTTCCCTTCCCTTCCCTTCCCTTCCCTCCTCTTCTCTTCTCTCAGCCTGTCCTCATAGGAGAGGTGCTCCAGCCCTCTGATCATCTTCGCGGCCCTCCTCTGGATTCGCTCCAACAGGTCCATGTCCTTCTTATGTTGGGGTTCCCAGAGCTGGACACGGTACTCCAGGTGGGGTCTCACCAGAGCAGAGTAAAGGGGCAGAATCACCTCCCTCGATCTGCTGGCCATGCTTCTTTTGATGCAGCCCAGGATACGGTTGGCTTTCTGGGCTGCGAGTACATATTGTCGGCTCACGTCCAGCTTGTCATCCACCAGTACCCGCAAGAAGACAGAGCCAGGCTCTTTTCAGTGGTGTCCAGAGACAAGGGGAAAAGAGCACAAAGTGAAACACAGGATGTTCTAGCTGAACACACGGAAACACTTTTTTACTCTGAGGGTGACTGAGCACTGGACTAGGTTGCCCAGAGAGGTTGTGGAGTCTCCCTCCTTGGCCTTCAAAAGCCACCTGGAGATAGTCCTGGGCATCTGGCTCTAGGTGGCCCCACTTGAGCAAGGCAATTGAACAAGATGACCTCCAGAGGTCCCTTCCAACTGCAGCCATTCTGTGATTCTGTGAATTCTTCCTACCCAGCTGCTGGACCCCAGACCAGTGTACCCAGGGATCTCTGTCTCAGGCTGATGGACACTGCTGCTGTTTGCAGATTCAACCAGTAGCAAAGCTGAGCATATATCCCAGAGACGCACACACGCGCACGCACACACAAAGGACACTGACATGGCCAGCTGCACAGACTGACACAGACAAGGCACTGCCTTCAACAGCACCTACAAATATGACCCTCATAAAACATAAGCATAGACAGCTAAGTCTCCTTATTCCTCTTCTGCTGGTAGAGATAGAAGTTCACTACCTCTATTCTGTATTCACAGATCCCCTGAGTGCGACGAGCGAGGGAAACAAGCAGTAGACTCAATATGAGTGATAAAGCAAGCTTCAGCTTTATTGCAGCTTCATCAGACTTTTATATTCTTATACTTAGATATGCCTATTTGTCTTACAACTATTGGCTGTGCGCTAAAGATTACATTATTCATACTCCTCCTACATGCGGTTTCTTGGGTCCGGGTTTGTTCCTGTTCTCTCACAGTCTACTTTCTCAAAGTTGTTTATCTGACTTAAGGAAGGTCAGCACGGCCTTCAGCATCTTCCTTATCAGCGTAACTCGGAGTTTTCCATGCAGGCAGGCATAGCTTATTTCTGACAATCCTGCATGGCACCGTGCCCGTTCTCATATAGCCATTCCTCAACACCTGAGTACCAACACAAACTCTCTGTCAGTCCAATACCCCTGCTAGGATCCTGGGTCCTCTTACCTGCTTCATGGGTCTCCTACTCACCAGATAGTCCAGCTTGATGCTTGCCAGCAAACACTCACACACTCACACACTCATGTCACATGTACTCCATACTCATGGTCCCCCTCGAATGCCTGCCTGATACCCCTGCCCATATGTGGGGTCTTTTACTCACCATCTAGTCCAGCTTGAAGTTTACTAGCAAATTACAGATGCACACCCCTACGCACACCAAGTTTAGGGAAGATACAGACCCTTGCATGTGTTCCCACCTCCCAGCAGCTGACACCAGGCACATGGTTCTGTGACCCACAGTCCCGCTCCAGCCACTGATGCTGAGCCCCTCAGTTGCCTTTCTAGCCTTGTTGCTTCCCAGTAGCGGGTTCTGGCAACTGAGACCCTCACCTGCTCCAATAACTGGCCCTGAGACTCCTGCTCACTCCAGTAGCTGACACCACAGGCTAGGGAAGGGCACCTACACCCCTGGTCTGACTACAGTTGCTGGCCCCATATCCACTCATGAGTGTACCTCTACTAGCTGGCACTTAGTCCTTGCAGCACACACACACGGGTGTCCTGGTTTGAGGTAGAACAAAAACGTTTTTCTTTCCATAATTTTACTTTTCAGTTAAGTCTCTTCTAACTAACAGCACTCTCTGAAATTAATGGCATATTTTACAGACAGTATTTGCTTCCAGAGTGATAAGGCCTGATGTTTATTGTTAATACTAAGGAATGGTATGCAGAGAGGCTCCTGCTTATACTTGTTCCCATAACAGTGAAGGTCAGCTAACTTTGTTAAGTGCCGTGTTGGAGGGTTGGAAGCGGAAGAGTGTAAAGGGGTCGCACCTGCGGGGAGGAGTGGACAGGACAGGCGACCCAAAACTGACCAACAGGGTATTCCATCCCATGTGCATCATGCTCAGTATAAAAGCTGAGGGATCAAAGGGGTCAGGCTCTTTCTTCAATGGCTGCCTTTGATCCCGATCCATGTGTTCTGGAATCCAGTTCCTGAATCCAGTTCCTGTCCATCGCTGAGTCCAGTCTGGGACTTTCCCAGTGCCTGCCAGTGACATGATCATCATCCTGGGAGATCAATACTGGTTTTGTATATACTGTATGTATTTCATTATTTTCTTATTGATATTATTATCTTTTCATTATTAATATTTCATTAAAGTAGTTTTGGTTTTCTTTTCAACCCATAAGTCTCTCTCTCTTATTCTCTCTCTTCTCTTCTAAGAAGGCAGAGAGGTTAAAAGAGAGCATCTGTCATTCGTTTAATGGCCAGCCCAGCCTAAACGATGACAATGGAATAGAGAGTGAGATTATACAGAAAGATAGCTGAGAAAGAATTTAATGAGGAGATAAGACAGACTGCAGTGATCAAATGTAGGGCTCAGACAAGCCTACTGACCAGCCCCATTTTACATGGCTTTTTTAAGTACATTAAAAGCAAGAGGACGTCAAAGGAAAACATTGGGTCATACCTGAGGAAGATGGTCACTTGACAAATAGGGATGAAGAAAAGGCAGAGGCATTCAATGCTTTTTTTGCTCAGTCTTTAATAATACTGATAGACCTTGGGCTGCCTGGTCCTCTGAGTTGGAGGACCACAACTGTCACAAGTGTCCCCCAGGGATCGATACTGGGCCCAATGCTGTTTAATATCTTCATAAGTGGTCTGGATGATGGGATCAAGTGTACCCTGATGAAGTTTCCCAGTGCTACCAAACTGAGTGGCAAAGTGAACACTTCAGAAGGGAGAGTCACCCTGCAGGAAGACCCGGATAGGCTGGAAGAGTGGACTAACAAGAACCTTATAAAGTTTAACAAGGACAAGTGTAAGGTCTTGCACCTGGGAAAACATAATCCAGGAGTGCAGCACAGGCTGGGATCTACCCGGCTGGGGACCAGCTCTGTGGAAAGGGACCTGGGGGTCCTGGTGGACAACAAGCTCAATATGAGTGAACAGTGTGCTGCAGCGGCAAAGCAAGCCAACAGGATGCTGGGTTGCATCAACAAGGGCATCACCAGCAGAGATAAAGAAGTCATTATCCCACTCTACTCATTGCTTGTCAGGCCACACCTGGAATCCTGTGTTCAGTTTTGGTCCCCGCTGTGCAAAAAAGATGTGGACAGGCTGGAGAGGGTCCAGAGAAGGGCCACAAAGATGATCAAAGGAGTGGGAAGCCTGCCATATGAGGAAAGGCTGAGAGAACTGGGTTTGTTCAGCCTTGAGAAAAGAAGGCTTAGGGGAGACCTTGAGATCCCTTCCAACCTGGTATTCTATGATTCAATGTTATGATCTGTTTATTCTATTCCTTATTTCCAGGGAAGTTTGGCAGCCAACTATTATATTCCTGAAACTGTGAAAAACAGGGCTTAGGTTAATATTGATGGAACAGCATGATTGCACCATTCATTTCATTGCTGGGGGCTCCATGATGGTATGAGTGGAAGGGGAGGCTATTTCTAAACGTAATATTTATGGTTTTCCCTTATATTAACATTTAAGTGGCTAGGTGTCGTGATTAGGGCTGGGCTGGCCACTAAATGAAGGACAGATGCTCTTTTTAACCTCCCTCCCTTCAGAGGAGGGAGAGCATCTCCCTTCAGAGGAGAGGAGAGAGAATGAGAGAGAGAAAGAAAGAAACTAAACTACTTTAATGAAATATTAATAATAAAATAATAAAAAGATAAGATAGTGATATTAATAAGAAAATAATGAAATATATACAATATATACAAAACCAGTATGGAGCTCCCAGGATGACAATCACGTTTCCTGGCATTAAGAAAGGGCAGTCCTTGTCCCGAGGGGCTATGCTGCACGATTGAGTGTAGAGGGAGAAGTAAATTGACAAGCACAAATAAGGCAGTATTTTCCATGCAAATTAATAAGAGCCAGCATCAACAGAGTAATGTAATTGAAGCCCTAAACCTAGGTCACTCAAGTCAGAATAGTTTTAAGAGCAGCTGGATTACTGCTGAAGTCAAGGAAACTGTACTGGTTTTGGCTGGGATAGAGTTTAATTTCTTCATAGTAGCTGGTATGGGGCTATGTTTGGGATTTGTGATGAAAACAGTGTTGATCACACAGGGATGTTTTAGTTACTGCTGAGCAGTGCTTACACAAAGTCAAGGCCTTTTCTATGACTTGCACTGCCCCGCCAGGCTGGAGGTGCACAAGAAGTTGGGAGGGGACACAGCTGGGACAGCTGACCCCAACTGACCAAAGGGATATTCCATACCATATGACATCATGGTCAGCTGGGGGAAGAAGGAGGAAGGGAGGACGTTTGGAGTGATGGCGTTTCTCTTCCCAAGTAACCATTACGTGTGATGGAGCCCTGCTTTCCTGGAAATGGCTGAACATCTGCCTGCCAGTGAGTAGTAGTGAAAGAATTCCTTGTTTTGCTTTGCTTGCATGTGCAGCTTTTGCTTTACCCATTAAACTGTCTTTATCTCAACCCATGAGATTCCTCACTTTTACCCTTCCGATTCTCTCCCCCATCCCACTGAGGGGGGGGAGGGCGTGGGGGGTAGATACTGAGTGAACAGCTGTATGGTGCTTAGCCGTCTACTGGGGCTAAACCATGACAGAAACAAAGGTAATTCAGATCTTATTTGCTCGTATCTTTACCTATCAAAGAATAAAATGTCACATAAACTCACTACAAATCAGTTCAAAACATAAGTCACTAAAGACATCCATTCAACAGGATACTTCTCTCTGTATAAAGCTTTATGCATGGGATTAGTCCCCATCCTACCAAGGAAGGATGTGTGCACAAGGAAAAGAGGAAAAAAATAAAAGGTATTCTCAGGTCTTTCTAAATTTCCCTGAAAAAAGCAAACAAAACCCCCACCACACCACATCAACTTTATTTAGGCTGTACAGAACTGCACGGTATCTAGGCTGTCTGGGTAAAGGCTTGTTCAGGTATACTTGGTGTACTGGAATTTTCACCACTATTTTAGTAAAACACAATATATGAATTGTATATTCCTTCTTCTGAGGTGGGGAAAAGTCATTCACAACAGCCTAAAAAAAAAAAGCAGCCTTTAATGAAGTGTGAACAGGGAATGGAAAGAAAGTAGGCTGTCACGTTTTGAAGGCAGTGAGATGTGCTCTCTTGAAAGTACATATATTAGGATTGCAGCAGGGTGGGGTTTGTTGTAAGCTAAGGCTTCTGAGGGAGTGGTAGCCCAGCATCCTTGGAGGAAGAATTTGTGCCATCCAGCCACTTAAAGCTTATGAAGGAGAGGTGAAGAATGAAATCAACAGGAAAGGAAAAGTCAGTAAACATGTTACAGAAAAGGCTGTAGCAAAATTTATGAGAAGGCTTCCTTCTTCAGTGTAATTTCTATGTGGGAGGAAGGGGGACTGAGGGGTGGCAAAAAAAAGCAACAAGAGCTTTGAAATGTGATTTTTAATTTTTTTTCCCCATCATTGTAGACTTCTAGCCTATAAACATGAAAGTACTCTGAGGACACAGCTTCAAAGCAACCATGTAAATGAGGGAAGGAATCACCCTCCATCTCCAGTGATGCAGGATGGGAAAAGCTTTCTTAAGGAATTGGGATTTTTGATCAGCTAGAAAATATTGGAAAACCATTCCTTCAAATAGCACTATTTAGAATCATAGAATAGGTTGGGTTGGAAGGGACCTTAAAGATCATCTAGTTTCACCCCCCTGCAGCAGGCGAGGACAGCTTCCACTAGATCAGGTTGCTCAAAGCCCCGTCCAACCCGACCTTGAACATTTCCAGGGATGGGGCATCCATAGCTTCTCTGAGCAACCTGGGCCAGTGTCTCACCACTCTCACAGGAAAGAATTTCTTCCTTGATGCAGCCCAGGATGCGGTTGGCTTTCTGGGCTGCAAGCACACATTGCTGGCTCATGTTGAGCTTCTCATCCACCAACATCCCCAAATCCTTCTCCTCAGGGCTGCCCTCAAGCCATTCTCTGCCCAGCCTGTATTTGTGCTTGGGATTGCCGTGACCCAGGTGCGGGACCTTGCACTTGGCCTGATTGAACTTCATGGGATTCACATGGGCCCGCTCCTCAAGCCTGTCAAGTTCCCTCTGGATGGCATCCCTTCCCTCCAATGTGCCAACCGCTCCACACAGCTTGGTGCCGTCGGCAAAATCTCACGAGTAACTTAAGAACAAGGACAAGGAAATGTCATGCTACAGCAGAAATTCAGCCTGAGAGAGATATCCAGGCACTACTTTTCAGGCAGTCGAGTGATAAGAACTAAACCAGTTCAGCTTACTATGGAAAATGGGACTTAAATGTTTTCGGTATCTGGTTTCAAAAGGAAAAAAAGTGGAGAAAAGCAAGCTAGGACTAGGTGAGGAATTCTTGAGAGGTTTCTCAGATCACCGAGACAGAGAACTACTATAGAATACACAATAAGTTGTGTGTCAAATGTACATCTGTGTAATTCTACTTCCATAGTGGAAAAGTGCTCACTTAGATCAAACCCTACACTTGAAAGGGACATTCACCCACCCCATAGCCTGCCTTTCTGTCTCTTGTGTGATACAAAGGAGGCTCTGAGCAGCGGTGATTATGAGATTACTACTCTGGGTAACAGTGTGAATTAACAAGAGCGAACTTCTAATAGGTACCATAATAGAAAGTGCTATGGTAAGGTGATGTAGCTAAGCACCCCTGTCTGTTTACAGAGTGTAAGGAGAAAAGACATCAATCTGTTTTTGGAAATGAAACTGTTTTTTCCATCCTCATTCCAAAGGTGGCTTGTGCAGAATGTTTTCAATTGCTTTTTGCATTCATTACACGCTTAAATTTTGGTAAAAACTTCAGAATAAGGTGCCCCAAAAGATCTTTGAAAACCTGGGCTTTAATTTTTCAATGTCTTGCTTCTCCATCTATTAAAGTACTTCCTTCATTCAGCAGTACCAAATAGGTACAGGCTAAACAAACTGTAAGGGATTCAGATACTACAAAACTGGTGGACACCATAGAAAGAGAAGGCGAGCATCAATGTATTTAGTGTTATTTTCTATGCTATTCTTCATACATCAATGGATCAGGATGTTTCTGGATTTGTCTGAATAAAGCAGGGCAGGAATTTGATCTTGTTTGTTCTTTGATCATATTATGCAGAGGTTTTCATTAAATTGTTCACTGTGATACTAATATGTTTCCTGAACAGTTGCAGTTAATTAATACTGTCTAACATGCATTTATATGACTCCATCAATGATAACCTGCATCTGCAATTAAATTTACTGTGCCTATTTCAAGCTCCTCTTAGTCCTTCATTCTTATCTCTATTAAATGATTGTGGATTGTTATAAAAAATTGCAATTTGACTTTTCCAAATAGTTGATGAATGAACAGAAAGTTTCAACTTCTCAATGCTAAATTTAACCTATTTTGAAAATTCAACACTTTTTTTTTCCCATTTCTTACCATGTTCTAATCTATGCCAGAACTTGGCTGCTAAGCTACTGACAGTTTAAATTTCTTATAAGCATCTTGAGAGGATATATCAGACTTTAGAAAGTCCAACTGAATCGCAAGCCATCTTCTGCTATTTACAGGCAAAACAAAGCTGGTTAGCTATAGAGCTCACATTTTCTTGCTGTCCTGGTTTCAGCTGGGATAAAGTTAATTTTCTTCCTACAAGCTGCTGTGTTTTGGATTTAGTATGAGAATAATGTTGATAACACATATTGGTTTAGTTGTTGATAGGCAATTGTTTACTGCTCAGGCCAGCCCTCAGGAGTCCCAGACTTTGGAAAAAGTAACAGGGAAAGAGGAAGACTTCCCCTTGGTTGAGGAGGATCAAGTGAGAGATCAGTTAGGTCAATTAGACATCCACAAGTCCATGGGTCCCGATGGGATGCACCCGAGAATGCTGAGGGAGCTGGCGGAAGTCATTGCTGGGCCGCTCTCCATCATCTTTGAAAGGTCCTGGGGAACAGGCGAGGTGCCTGAGGACTGGAGGAAAGATAATGTCACTCCAGTCTTCAAAAAGGGCAAGAAGGAGGACCTGGGGAACTACAGGCCGGTCAGCCTCACCTCCATCCCTGGAAACATGATGGAACAGCTCATTCTAGGAGGCATCTCAAGGCATATGGAGGAAAAGAAAGCTATCAGAAGTACTCAACATGGATTCACCAAGGGGAAATCATGTCTGACTAATCTGATAGCCTTCTATGATGGCATGACTGGATGGATGGACAGATGAGGGGAGGGCAGTGGACGTTGTCTACCTTGACTTCAGCAAGGCGTTCAACACCGTCTCCCACTTTCCCATAGGGAATCTTAGGAAGTATGGGCTAGATGAATGGACAGTAAGGTGGATAGAAAACTGGCTGAAAGACAGAGCTCAGAGGGTAGTGATTAGGGGCACAGAGTCTAGTTGGAGGTCAGTTGAGGAGAAATAACTGGACTCCAGACAATCCAATGTGAATCAACAGAAGCCGTTTATTAAGCACAGATCATCATCTTTTATACCCTGTGTTGTAGCCGTACACGCGACTCGCTTATTTCTGATTAGCTCGTTACACTGTCCACGCGCTGTCCATGCAGTTCATTCACACATCAGATTGGTTACAAGAATTCACATAGTCAATTGCTTAGTCATTAGCACAACATGTTTTCTACCTTCTCAGTTCCCGTTTTTCCCATGTACTAATTCCATCTTCTACCACCTGTTTTGCCCTTAATCTAATCTCTCATAGTAGGGAGGCTGGCTCACGTGACCATTTTCTCTCAGATACATTCCTACAGTCAGTGACGAGTGGTGTTCCCCAGGGGTCAGTACTGGGTCCAGTCCTCTTCAACATATTCATCAACGACCTGGATGAGGGGATAGAGGGTACCCTCAGCAAGTTTGCTGATGACACAAAACTGGGGGGGGTGGCTGACACACCGGAAGGCTGTGCCGCCATCCATAGAGACCTGGCCAGGCTGGAGAGTTGGGCAGAGAGGAACCTTCTGAAATTCAACAAGGGCAAGTGTAGGGTGCTGCACCTGGGGAGGAATAACCCCCTGCACCAGTACAGGTTGGGGGCTGACCTGCTGGAGAGCAGCTCTGTGGAAAGAGACCTGGGAGTCCTGGTGGACACCAGGATGACCATGAGCCAGCAATGTGCCCTTGTGGCCAAGAAGGCCAATGGCATCCTGGGGTGCCTCAAGAAGAGTGTGGCCAGCAGGTGGAGGGAGGTCATCCTCCCCCTCTACTCTGCCTTGGTGAGGCCACATCTGGAGTACCGTGTCCAGTTCTGGGCCCCCCAGTTCAACAGGGACAGGGAACTGCTGGAGAGGGGACAGCAAAGGGCTACCAAGATGATGAGGGGACTGGAACACCTCTCTTATGAAGAAAGGCTGAGGGACTTGGGTCTCTTCAGTCTGGAAAAAAGACGGCTGAGGGGGGAACCTTATCAACACTTATAAATACTGAAAGGGTGGGTGTCAGGAGGATGGGGCCAGGCTCTTTTCAGTGGTGCCCGGGGACAGGACAAGAGGTAATGGGCACAAACTTGAGCATAGGAAGTTCCACCTAAACATGAGGAGGAACTTCTTTACTTTGAGGGTGGCAGAGCCCTGGAACAGGCTGCCCAGAGAGGTGGTGGAGTCTCCATCTCTGGAGACATTCAAAACCCGCCTGGACGCATTCCTGTGCAACCTGCTCTGGGTGACCCTGCTCTGGCAGGGGGGTTGGACTAGATGATCTCCAGAGGTCCCTTCCAACCCCTACCATTCTGTGATTCTGTAATGCTTATATTAAGTCAAGGACTTTTTCAGCTTCCCATAGAAGCTGAGAGGGAGCATAGACAGGACAAGCTGGCCAAAGGATTATTCCATACCGTAGACATCATGCTCAGTATATAAATGGGGGTTGGCCAGGGGGCATGAATCCACAATCGTTGCTTGGGATGGGCTGGGCAATCGATCATCAGGTGGTGAGAACTTGCATTGCATCACAGTCACTCATTTTGTATATTCTTTTATCATTATTGTTATTTTTATCTCATCTTCCATTACTGTTCTATTAAACTGTCTTTATCTCAGCCCACGAGGTTGCCTTTTTTTCTGATTCTCCTCCCCTGTCCGACTTGGGGGGTGAGGGGGTAGTGAGTGAATGCAGCTGCATAGTCCTGGCTGCCGGTTAGGGCTAAACCACGACACTTGCTCACTCACCCACAACGGGATGGGGAAGAGAATCAGAAAGGTAAAAGTGAGAAAACTCATGGGTTGAGATAAAGACAGTTTAATAGGGAAAGCAAAAGCTGCGTGTGCAACCAAAGCAAAACAAGGAATTAATACACTACTTCCCATCAGCAGGCAGATGTTTAGCCATTTCAAGGAAAGCAGGGCTTTATCATGTGTAACAGTTACTTGGGAAGACAAATGCCATAACTCTAAATGTCCCCCTCTTCCTCCTCCTTTCCCCCAGCTTTTATTGCTAAAATAAAATATAGAGTCCCCGCCTCTACTAGTGCTGAACCTTACTTCGTACCAATCTTTGTTTTCACCTCCCAGTCAGCGTCAGAGCTCTGGATTAGAGCCCAAACTAACCAAGCCCAGGTTGGTTGTTTTTTTTTTTATTTTGTGCTCCACTCTTACCTAATCTTTGATGCTAGAATGCCTCACTAGTGAGGTACGTCTCATCAGTGAAGAACTGCTGCTCTAATGAGAAAACTCTGAAATTTAGAGCTTTATACACTAAAATCCAAGATAGAAACAATGCCTAAATCGACAGATGTCCAATGCTTCACACCTGCAATAGGAACATTGCTTCTCATTTTCAGGAAATTTGTTATGCAGTGGGGCCTCTTGGGTATGAGTCACCTCCTCAGGCGATGCTCCAAAGTCTCTGCCTTCTGACCAATCCATGATCTCCTCCAGAATTCCAGGGCAGCTGGGTTTCCCTGTTCCGAGCCTGTTGTGTGATCAGCGCTACCCACTTACTCCATGTAACATTGGTTGCTTGATGTGTAGAGGGGACCCTTCCTTTGAACATCCAGCTCATCACAGGCTTGGCACTGAGGTGCCAAGCGGAGCTGTCCTTCTGTACCAACATGTATTGGGATTGTGTGGCAAGGTTTTGGTAGCGGGGGGGCTGCAGGGGTGGCTTCTGTGAGAAGATGCCAGAAGCTGCCTGCGTGTCCAACAGAGCCAGTTCCATCTGGCTCCAAGACAGACGCACCACTGGGCAAAGCTGAGCCCATCAGCAACATTGGTAGCACCTCTGTGATAACATATTTAAGAAGGGTAAAAAAGCTGCACAACAGCAGCTGTGAGAGAGGAGCAAGAATATGTGAGAGCAACAACTCTGCAGACACCAAGGTCAGTGAAGAAGGAGAGGGAGGAGGTGCTCCAGGCACCATAGCTGAGATTTTCCTGCAGCCCGTGGTGAAGACCATGGTGACGCAGGTTGCCCCCCTGCAGCCCATGGAGGTCCACGGTGGAGCAGATATCCCCCCTGCAGCACATGGAGGACCCCGCATTGGAGCAGGTTTTCTGGCAGGACCTGAAGAGCTGCAGTCCATGGGAAGGACCCATGTTGGAGAAGTTCATGAAGGACTGTCTCCCATAGGAGGGAGCCCACACTGGAGCAAGGGAAGAGTGTGAGGAGGAAGAAGTGGCAGAGACAACATGTAATGAACTGATTGCAATCCCCCGTTCCCCATCCCCCTGCGCTGTTTGGGGGGGGGGAGGTAGAGAAACTGGGAGTGAAGCTGAGCCTGGAAAGAAGGGAGGGTTGAGGGGAAGGTGTTTTTAGATTTGTTCTTATTTCTCATCATCCTACCCTGATTTTGATTGTCAATAAACTAAATTATTTTTCCCTGAGTCAAGTCTGTTTTGCCCGTAACGGTAACTGGCAAGTGATTTCCCTGTCCTTATCTCAGCCCACGAGCTTTTCGTCATATTTTCTCCCCCGCCCTTTTGAGGAGAGGGAGTGATAGAGCAGCTTGGTGGGCACCTGGTGGCCAGCTAAGATCAACCCACCACACAACAACTTCTGAAGTGGCTCGAACACCGTCATATGCTGCTAGTATCTCCTAATAACTTGGGGTGTAGCAGGCACCTCTATACCCCTGGCTCCAAAATCCTAGAGGCTGACCTTTGGTCTCTCCAGAGATTGTTCCTGCTCAGGGCCCCACTCAGAACAGTTCTTCTTTCAGGTCACTCGATAGAGAAGGTTCACAGGCTGACTGTTACCTGGAATATGCATTCTCCAGGAACCCACAATGCCTATGAAAGCTTGTATTTCTTTTTGTTAGCTGGTGGGGGCGTATTTGATGATCATATCCATAGGGATGTCATGATGCCCATCTTGCCATTTTATTCCCCAAAACGGGATCTCTTCTGCAGATCCTTTGACCTTGTTTCTTTTTATGGCAAAACCAGCTTCTAGAAGGATCTGGATTACTACCCACTACTACTTTTTCAGACAGGCAGAGATGATCTGTTAACAAGAAACCCAAGAGCAATCAAGAGAGACTTCCGGGCCTTGGGACAACTGGTTAAGGGGTCAGGAGCGCAAGTAGTGTTCTCCCCTGTCATTCCAGTCACAGGGAAGGATGAGGGAAGCAACAAGAAGAGACAGTAGATCAATACCTGGCTCTGAGCCTGGTGTCAGTGTCAGGACTTTGGTTTTTTTGATCACAGGATGGTTTACACAACAGCAGGCCTGCTGGAGACAGATGGGGTACACCTGTCTCAAAAGGGGAAAAGGATCCTTGCACAGGAGTTGGCAGGGCTCATCAAACAGTCTTTAAACTAGATTTGAAGGGGGAAGGGGATGAATCCAGCAGCAGAGATGCGAGGGTCGTTGATGGGTTAGAAACTACGGCTGCGCCTGGGAATGGTCAGGTAGAAGTTAAGCCTTCTTCCAGCAAAAAGGTGGCAGGACCAGTAGCCCAGCTGAAGTGCTTCTACACTAATGCACGCAGCATGGGCAACAAACAGGAGGAGCTGGAAGCCATTGTGCAGCAGGAAAGCTATGATGTAGTTGCCATCACGGAAACGTGGTGGGATGACTCGCATGACTGGAGTGCTGCATTAGATGGCTACAAACTCTTCAGAAGGGACAGGCAAGGAAGGAGAGGAGGTGGGGTGGCCCTGTATGTTAGGGAGTGTTATGAATGTCAAGAGCTTAATGATGGTAACAATAGGGTTGAGTGTTTATGGGTAAGAATCAGGGGGAGGGCCAACAAGGCTGATATCATGGTGGGACTCTGTTATAGACCGCCCAACCAGGATGTAGGGGTAGATGAAATATTCTACAAGCAGCTGGGAGAAGTCTCAAGATCACTGGCCCTTGTACTCATGGGGGACTTCAACCTACCAGATATCAGCTGGGAACACAATACAGCTGAGAGGGAACAGTCTAGGAGGTTCCTGGAGTGTGTTGGGGGTAACTTCCTGACACAGCTGGTGAGGGAGCCAACTAGGGAAGCAGCCCTGCTGGACCTGCTGTTTGTGAACAGAGAAGGACTTGTGGGGGATGTGACAGTTGGAGGCTGTCTTGGGCATAGTGACCATGAAATGATAGAGTTTTCAATTCTCAGAGAAGCAAGGGGGGGGGGGTGTCAGCAGAACTGCCACCATGGACTTCCGGAGGGCAGACTTTGGTCTTTTCAGGAGCCTGCTTGACAGAGTCCCTTGGGAGGCAGTCCTGAAGGGCAGAGGAGTCCAGAAAGGCTAGACATTTTTTAAGAAGGAAGTCTTAAAGGCATCTCCATGTGCCGTAAAACAAGCTGTTGGGGGAAAAGACCGGCCTGGCTGAACAGAGAGCTATGGTTGCAACTCAGGGAAAAAGGAGAGTTTATGGCCTTTGGAAAAAGGAGCAGGCCACTCAGGAAGGCTACAAAGACGTTGTAAGGCTATGTCGGGAAAAAATTAGAAAGGCCAAAGCCCAACTAGAACTTAACCTGGCTTTGGATGTTAAGAAAAATAAAAGGAGTTTCTATAAATACACATTAGTAACAAAAGGAGGACTCAGGAGAATCTCCATCCTTTATCGGATGAAGGCGGTAACACGGTGACAAAGGATGAGGAAAAGGCTGAGGTACTTAATGCCTTCTTTGCCTCAGTCTTTAGTAGTAGAGTCGGTTGTTCCCTGAGTACCCAGCCCCCTGAGCTAGCAGATAGGGGCGGGGAGCAGAATGAAGCCCCCGTAATCCAGAGGGAGATGGTGAGGGACCTGCTCCAACACCTGGACGTACACAAGTCTATGGGGCCAGATGGGATCCACCCGAGGGTACTGAGGGAGCTGGTGGAAGTGCTCACCGAGCCACTTTTCATCATTTACCAGCAGTCCTGGCAAACCGGGGAGGTCCCAGTTGACTGGCGTCTAGCAAGTGTGACGCCCATCCACAAGAAGGGCCGCAAGGAGGATCCGGGGAACTACAGGGCTGTCAGCCTGACCTCGGTGCCTGGGAAGGTCATGGAACAGATCATCCTGAGTGCCATCACGCGGCACATGCAGGTCAAACAGGCGATCAGGCCCAGTCAGCATGGGTTCATGAAAGGCAGGTCCTGCTTGACAAACCTGATCTCCTTCTATGACAAAAAGTGACCCGCTTGGTGGATGAGGGAAAGGCCGTGGATGTTGTTTACCCGGACTTTAGTAAGGCCTTTGATACAGTTCCCCACAGCATCCTCCTGGAGAAACTGGCTGCCCATGGCTTGGACAGGAGTACTCTTTGCTGGGTTAAAAACTGGCTGGAGGGCCGGGCCCAGAGTGGTGGTGAATGGAGTTCAATCCACTTGGCAGCCAGTCACGAGCGGTGTTCCCCAGGGCTCGGTATTGGGGTCGGTTCTCTTTAATACCTTGATCAATGATCTGGAGGAGGGGGTTGAGCACACCCTCAGTAAGTTTGCAGACGACGCCAAGTTGGGTGGGAGTGTTGATCTGCTTGAGGGTAGGAAGGCTTTGCAGAGGGATCTGGACAGGCTGGATCGATGGGCCGAGGCCAATGGTATGAGGTTCAACAAGGGCAAGTGCCGGGTCCTGCACTTGGGTCACAACAACCCCATGCAGCGCTACAGGCTTGGGGCGGAGTGGCTGGAGAGCTGCCTGGCAGAAAAGGACCTGGGGGCGTTGGTTGACTGCTGGCTGAATATGAGCCAGCAGTGTGCCCAGGTGGCCAAGAAGGCCAACAGCATCCTGGCCTGTATCAGGAACAGTGTGGCCAGCAGGACTAGGGAAGTGATCGTCCCCCTGTACTCGGCACTGGTGAGGCCCCACCTCAAGTACTGTGTCCAGTTTTGGACCCCTCACCACAAGAAAGACACTGAGGTGCTGGAGCAGGTCCAGAGAAGGGAAACGAAGCTGGTGAGGGGTCTGGAGAATAAGTCTTATGAGGAGCGGCTGAGGGAGCTGGGGTTGTTTAGCCTGGAGAAAAGGAGGCTGAGGGGAGACCTTCTTGCTCTCCAGAACTACCTGAAAGGAGGTTGTAGAGAGGTGGGGGTCAGTCTCTTCTCCCAAGTAACAGGCCATAGGACAAGAGGAAACAGCCTCAAGTTGCGCCAGGGGAGGTTCAGACTGGATATTAGGAAAAATTTTTACACCGAAAGTGTTATTAAGCATCAGAACAGGCTGCCCAGGGAAGTGGTTGAGGCACCATCCATGGAGGTACTTAAAAGACGGGTAGACATAGTGCTTAGAGATATAGTTTAGATTAGCGATGGTTTTTGTCAGTGTTAGGTTGATGGTTGGACTAGATGATCTGAAAGGTCCCTTCCTACCTAGGCAATTCTATGATTCTATTTAACATTTCTCTACCCAGCTCTCTATCTTCAACTGTTTTTTCTCACTAATACGTTGCCTCAACAGATACCAAGAGTGACTGTAAGAATACATCTACTGTGGGTAGGATTTTTGTTTTAACAAGACAGTATTTTGACAACCTATTTCATCTTGTAAGGTTAATATCTTTTGATTTCAACTGATTCCCATTTCAAACTGATAATCACTGCTTAAAGAAACACCATATGAAAATATGAATTGTTTTGGAATATACTGAAACTGCTTCTACCATCTTAATGCAATGCTAAGAGATATCTTGTCAACTTTAAGATTTTTATTCCAATACATAAACAACTGAACTATTTCACATATCACCGGTTTACTACTAAATTAAGTATCATTCATTCATTTTGTAGGCATTTCCATAACACCATTTCAGACTGCCATCAACCTCTGGCAGTGAGCTCTGCAGATGGGGGTAGTAGAGAGTGCAGAAAAAAAAAAAAGACCAAAACACACAGAATTGCCCACTCTATTCCCTAGCATCCAGTGCCTCCCACCTACCATTAAGCTACAGCATAAACATGCTACTTCTATACTCAAATGAAAAAGCACCCACTGAACAGACAATCATTAAGTCAGTCTCACTCAGGATTGTGGGGCTACCGTTGCCTTACACAGTATTTGCATGCCCCCTGCACACCAAGGAGAGAACTGGAACAGAGGTAGGATGTGTGATGATTGGTTAACATGTCCAGATAGTGCTTCCGCAACTCAACAATTAAAGAGGACAGCCCGACTGGGGAATTCTGAATTCCCTGAGTCCGTCGGCTGGTCTGTGTCACTCACCCAAAAAAGCCATGCCCTGCTTCCTGCCAAATAACCATGGTTATGTAAGCCTTTGCATTCATGGATATTAAGTTTAGCCCAGTATTGGTAAATTAATGGATTTGCTGTTGTTTTGACCTGGATAATTGTACTACTGAATTACTGGATGTGTTGTCATAACAACACAGATAGTTGTACTACTGATCTGTATTTATTACTGTACCTATATTTAGCAATAGCTTGCTTATCCCTAAAGCTGATGGCCAGCCATCTGTATCCTGAACCTATAATTTGGCAGTGCCACCTTAGACCCTTACAAGGATCAAAGATAAACATCAATCATACTTTGGGATTTTGAGTATTTTAATTAAAAAATACGTTACATATTGACAAGCTCCTCCCACTGCTAGAAAATTAAAGAAATCACATTAAACTGTATTCCCGTTTTCCTGAGGTACTTGGAAAAGAGAAGAGGGAGTTAAGTGTATCAATCAGGTGTTTGCTTATAATATTAAGGTGACAGATCTTTGGTCTGGTAATAAATCAAGAGTTCAATTCTATAAAAGCAGATGGTATGACTACAAAGAAAGGACGTGTCCTGGTTTGAGCGACACAGGACTAATTTCTTTTCTAATGCTTGGGAAAATTGCACTTTTAGAAGACTCTAGTGTCTGAATTCGTGAAAATATTTACTTCGTAGTCAGCTATGGTATGTGGGTTTCAAGGTCTCAGTGTTTTCGAGCTAGCCAGGTGCACGGACGAGGAGGAGCGAGACCCGGGCGCTTGACCCAAGCTGGCCAACAGGATTATTTCATACCATGAACGTCACATTCAATATAAATTAGAAAGTTTGCTGAGGAGTTTTTTCTCTTCTGTGATGGCTGCGATCCTGAGAACTTCTTGCCCCAGTGATGGACCCCTGAGGCCTTCCCTTCCTCCTGAAGCTGTAGTGCTCGCAGCGTCCCACATTTGCTGTCCACTGCTGGGAGTGCACGGCTTCCTGCTGATAGAATTGGCTGAGTATAATCCTTGTATATTTTATATTGGTATCGGGATCAATACTGGCTCTTTAGTATTATTAATGTTAATTATTTAGTCATATCCTATTAAATCTGTTTATATTTCAACCCTTGCGTGTCTGTTTTTCCCTGCTTCCCCTTCCTTAGCAAAGCTTTTGACACTGTCTCCCATAACATCCTCATTAGGAAGCTGAGGAAGTATGGGCTAGACGAGGTGACAGTGAGGTGGATCGAGAGCTGGCTGAGTGACAGAACCCAGAGGGTTGTGATCAGCGGCACAGAGTCCAGTTGGAGGCCTGTAACGAGTGGTGTCCCTCAGGGGTCAATACTTGGACCAATTTTGTTCAATATATTCATTAATGACCTAGATGAGGGGACAGAGTGTATCCTCAGCAAGTTTGCTGATGATACCAAGCTGGGAGGGGTGGCCGACACTCCAGAGGGCCGTGCTGCCATCCAGCGTGACCTGGACAGGCTGGAGAGCTGGGCAGAGAAGAACCTACTGAGGTTCAACAAAAGCAAGTGTAGGGTCCTGCACCTGGGAAGGAAGAATGCCAAACACCAGTATAGGTTAGGGGCGGACATGCTGGGAAGCAGCTCTGAGGAGAAGGACCTGGGGGTCCTGGTAGACAGCAAATTATCCATGAGCCAGCAGTGTGCCCTTGTCGCCAAGAAGGCCAATGGCATCCTGGGCTGCATAGGGAAGACTGTGGCCAGTAGGTCGAGGGAGGTCATTCTTCCCCTCTACTCTGCACTGGTGAGGCCACAACTGGAGTACTGTGTCCAGTTTTGGGCTCCCCAGTTCAAGAGGGACAGGGAACTACTGGAGCGAGTCCAGCGTAGGGCAACCAAGATGATTGTGGGACTGGAGCACCTCCCTTATGAGGAAAGGCTGAAAGAGCTGGGACTCTTTAGCCTGGAGAAGAGAAGGTTGAGGGGGGACCTGATTAATGTTTACAAGTACCTAAAGGGTGGGTTTAAGGAGGACGGAGCCAGGCTCTTTTCAATGGTTCCCAGCGACAGGACAAGGGGCAATGGGCACAAGCTAGAACATAGGAAGTTCCGTTCAAATACAGGGAAAAACTTCTTTACAGTGAGGGTGACAGAGCACTGGAACAGGCTGCCCAGGGAGGTTGTGGAGTCCCCTTCTCTAGAGATTTTCAAGACCCGCCTGGATGCAGCCCTGAGGGATGTGCTTTAGGCAACCCTGCTCTAGCAGGGGAGTTGGACTAGATGATCTCTAGAGGTCCCTTCCAACTCTGAAGATTCCGTGATTCCGTGATTCCTGGGTGGGGAGGGGTCATCAGGTGATAGAATAATTGTCTAAATGATGATAAATTGTTATGGGTTTCTCAAACCATAACAGACGCTTCCAAAATAAAATATCAGGACTGAAAGGATACAACTTACTATCAACATACAGCTAATTCAAATGATTTAACTGAGAATAGTAAGAAACTGGCTTTGTATTAAAATAGATGCATGAAAGAGAAAAAGGTTTCTGATTATTTTTAATTAGCCAACAACTTTTTTTTTTTAGGTCACAAACAGGAAAAGTTACAAAGAAAAAACAGTTAAGTAGATGGAGGTATAAGTTTCTGAATCAATTTTTTAAAATCTATTTTACTGCCTCGATGCTTTTATATTAAAGTATCTGCAAGAGCAAATGCTCAACTACACAGTTATGCTGGTCCTGCAGAGACTTCAATATCCCTTTTGTCTTAATAAGGCAAGTAGCCTCATCGACCAATACAGAAAATTAGGGCCTTCGCAGTCTTCCCCCTAGAACATGCTTTTTGTCAGAAATTTTGTATCCTCTTTTATGAAAATTAACCTTCATGCTATCATACGAGTTACAAGACAATACTCTAACAACAAAATCCACTTACGTTTGTGAAAGTAGTAACAACTGCTTAGAATCAAATCATCATCATCAAGAATCACCCCTTTCTAAAAAGATTTCCCCAAAAAACCTACTTTCTGAGAAACAGAATAACCAAGTTGTAACAGGAAAAAGCAGTCTGATCTTTCAGAGAGAAAACCAGGAGATCAGAATTCTGTATCTCTCTGACTTAATACACAATATTGATTATGTGCTTCTATTTCCCTCAGCCTTTATCTAAACTGCCTGAATTGATTATATTGCTAGGTCTTTATGGAAGTGTACAACTTTAAGACTATTCAAACACTGTCTTCACAAAACAGAGTCTTATTCTTTATTAACTTCCACAAAACGTCAAGAATTTAAAAGAGGAAAGGATTAGTAGAAAGCCTGTCAAGGTTAGAGAGATTAACTTTCTTTAAAAAAATAAATCATTTAATATTACAGTTTACCTCCTCCTTACAACTGCAATGGCTTCCGAAATACCTGAAATAATGCAGAAGTCAACTCTCTGGCACTGGAGTTATGAGAGAAGGTAAAAATAAACCCAAATTCAGATGGGTTTTCAGGTGAACTTTGACCTATACCTTGAAACCCTGTTATTCTCTATACTTACTACAACTTCAGGAATAACATATTTCTAGATGCCAACGTAAGCAATTTAAGCCTTTGAAACTGTTTCATTTTGGGGAGAATAAGGTACCTGCTTGAGGGCTGTTCCAATACAAGCCTTGCAACCTTTTTATGTTAATCTGCAGACTTCCTAGAGTTAGTTCATTGTTAAATCCAAAGGTTGTGTTTAGAGCACTTGCTAGTTACGTGAACTCTATATAACATTATCTGATTTTTTTTTTTATTTCACAAAATATAAACACAGAACTGCTCTGCCTCTAGTGCAAAATTCTTTATATTACTAGCACCGTAGGAATCCCAATTAACCTAACTGGAAAGCAGCTCTGCAGAAAGAGACCTGGGAGTCCTGGTGGACAACAGGATGACCATGAGCCAGCAATGTGCCCTCGTGGCCAATGGTCTCCTGGGGTGCATTAAAAAGAGCGTGGCCAGCAGGTCGAGGGAGGTCATCCTCCCCCTCTACTCTGCCCTGGTGAGGCAGCATCTGGAATACTGTGTCCAGTTCTGGGCCCCCCAGTTCAAGAGGGTCAGGGAACTACTGGAGAAGGTACAGCGGAGGGCTACCAAGATGATCAAGGGACTGGAGCACCTCTCTTATGAGGAAAGGCTGAGAGCCCTGGGTCTGTTTAGCCTGGAGAAGACTGAGAGGGGACCTCATCAATGCTTATAAATATCTAAAGGGCAGGTGTCAAGAGCATGGGGACAGACTCTTCTCAGTGGTGCCCAGCGACAGGACAAGGGGCAACGGGCACAAGCTGGAACACAGGAAATTCCATCTCAACGTGAGGAGGCACTTCTTTACTTTGAGGGTGGCAGAGCCCTGGAACAGGCTGCCCAGAGAGGTGGTGGAGTCTCCTTCTCTGGAGATACTCAAAACCCGTCTGGATGCATTCCTGTCCAACCTGCTCTGGGTGAAGCTGCTTTAGTGGGGGGATTGGACTAGATGATCTCCGAAGGTCCCTTCCAACCCCTACTATTCTGTGATAAGTATAATGAAAACCTTAATGAAGGCTTGCAGTTTCTTTTTTCAATAGTCTCTTCTCCCCGAGCATAACCTAATTAAAAACTTCTACGACACTTCCACAGGAGTTTGACGCACGCTTCCCACTGAGAAAAGGAGGGGGCCCGACGCCGCGCTTCCCGCTGCGGCGCCCCCCCTTCCCGCGAGGGAAGCGCCCAGGGATAGCGGGCGTCCGGCGGGGCGCGGAAGCGCTGCTACTCACTGGTTCGTGGGGGGAGCGTTGAGCGGGATGGCCACCTCCTCCTCTTCATACTCCGGCCCATCCAACGAGTCGCCTTCGTCCACGGTTCCCAGTCCCCCCGCCAAGGAAGGTGGCTGTGGCGGCGGGGGAAAAGCGACAGTGCTGGGTTCGGGTGGGGGCAGCAGCCCTCCGGACATCTCCTGGCCCTGGCCAGTTGTTGTCACGGCGCCACCGCCTCCAGACACCAGAGGGGCAGGCCCCGAGCCTAGCGACAGGAACCCCAGCGCCGAGCACAAAGCCGGACCGCCGGCGCCCGGGGTGTCCCCGCCGGAGCCCACCAGGAAGGAGCCCTGCGGCCCTAGCTCCTTGCCACGGCATAAGGTGGGGTAGTGCTCCGACTCAGCTCCGCCAACGGCTCTCACCATCCCGGCGGAGGTAACCGAGCCGCCCTCCTCAGCCCCGGCTTCGGCCGCCATCATGTTGAGCCTCGCCCCCTCCTACCTCCCCCCCGCCGAACGCCGCACACTGGGAAGGTGGCGACGACTTCTCCCTCCCCGCGCCTCCGCCTGCAGGGAGCAGAGCCGGGACGAGGGGAAGATTTCTCCAGCAGAGACGGCCTCCGAACAATAGGCGTCTGGGCGCCTAAAGCAGCTCCACAAGGCCCCAGCGCTGCTGGGGCGTTATTTTGCTGCTTTTTTTTTTTCACAAGGCGGGGATGATGGGGAACTTCTTAAATTTTTTCTTCTCTCCTCTCCCTGTATCCCTTACACCCCTGATGAGGGAGCAGTGAACCTGCCCGCATCTTCTCCCGCAGCTATCTCACGCTCCGCAAGCTACTGCCTACTCCCTACACGAGATGAGATTCGAGACGAGACGAGACACTAAACGCGCAAGTGCAGCTCACCAATCTACTCTCTTTTCTGTCACTAGCTATCTCGCTCCCTCCCTCTTCTTTGCCCCGCCCATGCAGTCATGCGTCCTCGCTGGCTTTCGGGGGGGGAGTGTGTGAGCGAGCGAGCATAGCTGTGTCTCTGTAGGAGTTGCTCCCCTCGCGGCCGCAGGGGGATAAGGCAGCAGCGCTGGGGCCTTGCGGAGCTGCTTTAGGCGCCCAGACGCCTATTGTTCGGAGGCCGTCTCTGCTGGAGAAATCTTCCCCTCGTCCCGGCTCTGCTCCCTGCAGGCGGAGGCGCGGGGAGGGAGAAGTCGTCGCCACCTTCCCAGTGTGCGGCGTTCGGCGGGGGGGAGGTAGGAGGGGGCGAGGCTCAACATGATGGCGGCCGAAGCCGGGGCTGAGGAGGGCGGCTCGGTTACCTCCGCCGGGATGGTGAGAGCCGTTGGCGGAGCTGAGTCGGAGCACTACCCCACCTTATGCCGTGGCAAGGAGCTAGGGCCGCAGGGCTCCTTCCTGGTGGGCTCCGGCGGGGACACCCCGGGCGCCGGCGGTCCGGCTTTGTGCTCGGCGCTGGGGTTCCTGTCGCTAGGCTCGGGGCCTGCCCCTCTGGTGTCTGGAGGCGGTGGCGCCGTGACAACAACTGGCCAGGGCCAGGAGATGTCCGGAGGGCTGCTGCCCCCACCCGAACCCAGCACTGTCGCTTTTCCCCCGCCGCCACAGCCACCTTCCTTGGCGGGGGGACTGGGAACCGTGGACGAAGGCGACTCGTTGGATGGGCCGGAGTATGAAGAGGAGGAGGTGGCCATCCCGCTCAACGCTCCCCCCACGAACCAGTGAGTAGCAGCGCTTCCGCGCCCCGCCGGACGCCCGCTATCCCTGGGCGCTTCCCTCGCGGGAAGGGGGGGCGCCGCAGCGGGAAGCGCGGCGTCGGGCCCCCTCCTTTTCTCAGTGGGAAGCGTGCGTCAAACTCCTGTGGAAGTGTCGTAGAAGTTTTTAATTAGGTTATGCTCGGGGAGAAGAGACTATTGAAAAAAGAAACTGCAAGCCTTCATTAAGGTTTTCATTATACTTATCACAGAATAGTAGGGGTTGGAAGGGACCTTCGGAGATCATCTAGTCCAATCCCCCCACTAAAGCAGCTTCACCCAGAGCAGGTTGGACAGGAATGCATCCAGACGGGTTTTGAGTATCTCCAGAGAAGGAGACTCCACCACCTCTCTGGGCAGCCTGTTCCAGGGCTCTGCCACCCTCAAAGTAAAGAAGTGCCTCCTCACGTTGAGATGGAATTTCCTGTGTTCCAGCTTGTGCCCGTTGCCCCTTGTCCTGTCGCTGGGCACCACTGAGAAGAGTCTGTCCCCATGCTCTTGACACCTGCCCTTTAGATATTTATAAGCATTGATGAGGTCCCCTCTCAGTCTTCTCCAGGCTAAACAGACCCAGGGCTCTCAGCCTTTCCTCATAAGAGAGGTGCTCCAGTCCCTTGATCATCTTGGTAGCCCTCCGCTGTACCTTCTCCAGTAGTTCCCTGACCCTCTTGAACTGGGGGGCCCAGAACTGGACACAGTATTCCAGATGCTGCCTCACCAGGGCAGAGTAGAGGGGGAGGATGACCTCCCTCGACCTGCTGGCCACGCTCTTTTTAATGCACCCCAGGAGACCATTGGCCACGAGGGCACATTGCTGGCTCATGGTCATCCTGTTGTCCACCAGGACTCCCAGGTCTCTTTCTGCAGAGCTGCTTTCCAGTTAGGTTAATTGGGATTCCTACGGTGCTAGTAATATAAAGAATTTTGCACTAGAGGCAGAGCAGTTCTGTGTTTATATTTTGTGAAATAAAAAAAAAAATCAGATAATGTTATATAGAGTTCACGTAACTAGCAAGTGCTCTAAACACAACCTTTGGATTTAACAATGAACTAACTCTAGGAAGTCTGCAGATTAACATAAAAAGGTTGCAAGGCTTGTATTGGAACAGCCCTCAAGCAGGTACCTTATTCTCCCCAAAATGAAACAGTTTCAAAGGCTTAAATTGCTTACGTTGGCATCTAGAAATATGTTATTCCTGAAGTTGTAGTAAGTATAGAGAATAACAGGGTTTCAAGGTATAGGTCAAAGTTCACCTGAAAACCCATCTGAATTTGGGTTTATTTTTACCTTCTCTCATAACTCCAGTGCCAGAGAGTTGACTTCTGCATTATTTCAGGTATTTCGGAAGCCATTGCAGTTGTAAGGAGGAGGTAAACTGTAATATTAAATGATTTATTTTTTTAAAGAAAGTTAATCTCTCTAACCTTGACAGGCTTTCTACTAATCCTTTCCTCTTTTAAATTCTTGACGTTTTGTGGAAGTTAATAAAGAATAAGACTCTGTTTTGTGAAGACAGTGTTTGAATAGTCTTAAAGTTGTACACTTCCATAAAGACCTAGCAATATAATCAATTCAGGCAGTTTAGATAAAGGCTGAGGGAAATAGAAGCACATAATCAATATTGTGTATTAAGTCAGAGAGATACAGAATTCTGATCTCCTGGTTTTCTCTCTGAAAGATCAGACTGCTTTTTCCTGTTACAACTTGGTTATTCTGTTTCTCAGAAAGTAGGTTTTTTGGGGAAATCTTTTTAGAAAGGGGTGATTCTTGATGATGATGATTTGATTCTAAGCAGTTGTTACTACTTTCACAAACGTAAGTGGATTTTGTTGTTAGAGTATTGTCTTGTAACTCGTATGATAGCATGAAGGTTAATTTTCATAAAAGAGGATACAAAATTTCTGACAAAAAGCATGTTCTAGGGGGAAGACTGCGAAGGCCCTAATTTTCTGTATTGGTCGATGAGGCTACTTGCCTTATTAAGACAAAAGGGATATTGAAGTCTCTGCAGGACCAGCATAACTGTGTAGTTGAGCATTTGCTCTTGCAGATACTTTAATATAAAAGCATCGAGGCAGTAAAATAGATTTTAAAAAATTGATTCAGAAACTTATACCTCCATCTACTTAACTGTTTTTTCTTTGTAACTTTTCCTGTTTGTGACCTAAAAAAAAAAAGTTGTTGGCTAATTAAAAATAATCAGAAACCTTTTTCTCTTTCATGCATCTATTTTAATACAAAGCCAGTTTCTTACTATTCTCAGTTAAATCATTTGAATTAGCTGTATGTTGATAGTAAGTTGTATCCTTTCAGTCCTGATATTTTATTTTGGAAGCGTCTGTTATGGTTTGAGAAACCCATAACAATTTATCATCATTTAGACAATTATTCTATCACCTGATGACCCCTCCCCACCAGGAATCACGGAATCACGGAATCTTCAGAGTTGGAAGGGACCTCTAGAGATCATCTAGTCCAACTCCCCTGCTAGAGCAGGGTTGCCTAAAGCACATCCCTCAGGGCTGCATCCAGGCGGGTCTTGAAAATCTCTAGAGAAGGGGACTCCACAACCTCCCTGGGCAGCCTGTTCCAGTGCTCTGTCACCCTCACTGTAAAGAAGTTTTTCCCTGTATTTGAACGGAACTTCCTATGTTCTAGCTTGTGCCCATTGCCCCTTGTCCTGTCGCTGGGAACCATTGAAAAGAGCCTGGCTCCGTCCTCCTTAAACCCACCCTTTAGGTACTTGTAAACATTAATCAGGTCCCCCCTCAACCTTCTCTTCTCCAGGCTAAAGAGTCCCAGCTCTTTCAGCCTTTCCTCATAAGGGAGGTGCTCCAGTCCCACAATCATCTTGGTTGCCCTACGCTGGACTCGCTCCAGTAGTTCCCTGTCCCTCTTGAACTGGGGAGCCCAAAACTGGACACAGTACTCCAGTTGTGGCCTCACCAGTGCAGAGTAGAGGGGAAGAATGACCTCCCTCGACCTACTGGCCACAGTCTTCCCTATGCAGCCCAGGATGCCATTGGCCTTCTTGGCGACAAGGGCACACTGCTGGCTCATGGATAATTTGCTGTCTACCAGGACCCCCAGGTCCTTCTCCTCAGAGCTGCTTCCCAGCATGTCCGCCCCTAACCTATACTGGTGTTTGGCATTCTTCTTCCCAGGTGCAGGACCCTACACTTGCTTTTGTTGAACCTCAGTAGGTTCTTCTCTGCCCAGCTCTCCAGCCTGTCCAGGTCACGCTGGATGGCAGCACGGCCCTCTGGAGTGTCGGCCACCCCTCCCAGCTTGGTATCATCAGCAAACTTGCTGAGGATACACTCTGTCCCCTCATCTAGGTCATTAATGAATATATTGAACAAAATTGGTCCAAGTATTGACCCCTGAGGGACACCACTCGTTACAGGCCTCCAACTGGACTCTGTGCCGCTGATCACAACCCTCTGGGTTCTGTCACTCAGCCAGCTCTCGATCCACCTCACTGTCACCTCGTCTAGCCCATACTTCCTCAGCTTCCTAATGAGGATGTTATGGGAGACAGTGTCAAAAGCTTTGCTAAGGAAGGGGAAGCAGGGAAAAACAGACACGCAAGGGTTGAAATATAAACAGATTTAATAGGATATGACTAAATAATTAACATTAATAATACTAAAGAGCCAGTATTGATCCCGATACCAATATAAAATATACAAGGATTATACTCAGCCAATTCTATCAGCAGGAAGCCGTGCACTCCCAGCAGTGGACAGCAAATGTGGGACGCTGCGAGCACTACAGCTTCAGGAGGAAGGGAAGGCCTCAGGGGTCCATCACTGGGGCAAGAAGTTCTCAGGATCGCAGCCATCACAGAAGAGAAAAAACTCCTCAGCAAACTTTCTA
>NC_071496.1:30790214-30917041 GCF_028500815.1 Rissa tridactyla | reverse complement strand
CCAAGAGCATCCTGGCCTTTATCAGAACAGTGTGGGCCAGCAGGACTAGGGAAGTGATCGTCCCCCTGTACTCAGCACTGGTGAGGCCCCACCTCAAGTACTGTGTCCAGTTTGGGAGCCCCTCACCTACAAGAAATACACTTATGATTCTGGAGCATTTCCAGAGAAGGGAAACAAGCTGGTGAGGGTCTAGAGGGAATAAGTCTTATGAGGAGCGGCTGAGGGAACTGGGGTTGTTTAGTCCTGGAGAAAAGGAGGCTGAGGGGAGGACCTTCTTGCTCTCCAGAACTACCTGAAAGGAGCTTGCAGCGAGGTGGGAGTCAGTCTTCTTCCCCCAAGTAACAGGCCGATAGGACAAGAGGAAACAGCCTCAAGTTGCGCCAGGGGAGGTTCAGACTGGATATTAGGAAAAATTTTTACACCGAAAGTGTTATTAAGCATCAGAACAGGCTGCCCAGGGAAGTGGTTGAGGCACCATCCATGGAGGTACTTAAAAGACGGGTAGACATAGTGCTTAGAGATATAGTTTAGATTAGCGATGGTTTTTGTCAGTGTTAGGTTGATGGTTGGACTAGATGATCTGAAAGGTCCCTTCCTACCTAGGCAATTCTATGATTCTATTTAACATTTCTCTACCCAGCTCTCTATCTTCAACTGTTTTTTCTCACTAATACGTTGCCCTCAACAGATACCAAGAGTGACTGTAAGAATACATCTACTGTGGGTAGGATTTTTGTTTTAACAAGACAGTATTTTGACAACCTATTTCATCTTGTAAGGTTAATATCTTTTGATTTCAACTGATTCCCATTTCAAACTGATAATCACTGCTTAAAGAAACACCATATGAAAATATGAATTGTTTTGGAATATACTGAAACTGCTTCTACCATCTTAATGCAATGCTAAGAGATATCTTGTCAACTTTAAGATTTTTATTCCAATACATAAACAACTGAACTATTTCACATATCACCGGTTTACTACTAAATTAAGTATCATTCATTCATTTTGTAGGCATTTCCATAACACCATTTCAGACTGCCATCAACCTCTGGCAGTGAGCTCTGCAGATGGGGGGTAGTAGAGAGTGCAGAAAAAAAAAAAAAGACCAAAACACACAGAATTGCCCACTCTATTCCCTAGCATCCAGTGCCTCCCACCTACCATTAAGCTACAGCATAAACATGCTACTTCTATACTCAAATGAAAAAGCACCCACTGAACAGACAATCATTAAGTCAGTCTCACTCAGGATTGTGGGGCTACCGTTGCCTTACACAGTATTTGCATGCCCCCTGCACACCAAGGAGAGAACTGGAACAGAGGTAGGATGTGTGATGATTGGTTAACATGTCCAGATAGTGCTTCCGCAACTCAACAATTAAAGAGGACAGCCCGACTGGGGAATTCTGAATTCCCTGAGTCCGTCGGCTGGTCTGTGTCACTCACCCAAAAAAGCCATGCCCTGCTTCCTGCCAAATAACCATGGTTATGTAAGCCTTTGCATTCATGGATATTAAGTTTAGCCCAGTATTGGTAAATTAATGGATTTGCTGTTGTTTTGACCTGGATAATTGTACTACTGAATTACTGGATGTGTTGTCATAACAACACAGATAGTTGTACTACTGATCTGTATTTATTACTGTACCTATATTTAGCAATAGCTTGCTTATCCCTAAAGCTGATGGCCAGCCATCTGTATCCTGAACCTATAATTTGGCAGTGCCACCTTAGACCCTTACAAGGATCAAAGATAAACATCAATCATACTTTGGGATTTTGAGTATTTTAATTAAAAAATACGTTACATATTGACAAGCTCCTCCCACTGCTAGAAAATTAAAGAAATCACATTAAACTGTATTCCCGTTTTCCTGAGGTACTTGGAAAAGAGAAGAGGGAGTTAAGTGTATCAATCAGGTGTTTGCTTATAATATTAAGGTGACAGATCTTTGGTCTGGTAATAAATCAAGAGTTCAATTCTATAAAAGCAGATGGTATGACTACAAAGAAAGGACGTGTCCTGGTTTGAGCGACACAGGACTAATTTCTTTTCTAATGCTTGGGAAAATTGCACTTTTAGAAGACTCTAGTGTCTGAATTCGTGAAAATATTTACTTCGTAGTCAGCTATGGTATGTGGGTTTCAAGGTCTCAGTGTTTTCGAGCTAGCCAGGTGCACGGACGAGGAGGAGCGAGACCCGGGCGCTTGACCCAAGCTGGCCAACAGGATTATTTCATACCATGAACGTCACATTCAATATAAATTAGAAAGTTTGCTGAGGAGTTTTTTCTCTTCTGTGATGGCTGCGATCCTGAGAACTTCTTGCCCCAGTGATGGACCCCTGAGGCCTTCCCTTCCTCCTGAAGCTGTAGTGCTCGCAGCGTCCCACATTTGCTGTCCACTGCTGGGAGTGCACGGCTTCCTGCTGATAGAATTGGCTGAGTATAATCCTTGTATATTTTATATTGGTATCGGGATCAATACTGGCTCTTTAGTATTATTAATGTTAATTATTTAGTCATATCCTATTAAATCTGTTTATATTTCAACCCTTGCGTGTCTGTTTTTCCCTGCTTCCCCTTCCTTAGCAAAGCTTTTGACACTGTCTCCCATAACATCCTCATTAGGAAGCTGAGGAAGTATGGGCTAGACGAGGTGACAGTGAGGTGGATCGAGAGCTGGCTGAGTGACAGAACCCAGAGGGTTGTGATCAGCGGCACAGAGTCCAGTTGGAGGCCTGTAACGAGTGGTGTCCCTCAGGGGTCAATACTTGGACCAATTTTGTTCAATATATTCATTAATGACCTAGATGAGGGGACAGAGTGTATCCTCAGCAAGTTTGCTGATGATACCAAGCTGGGAGGGGTGGCCGACACTCCAGAGGGCCGTGCTGCCATCCAGCGTGACCTGGACAGGCTGGAGAGCTGGGCAGAGAAGAACCTACTGAGGTTCAACAAAAGCAAGTGTAGGGTCCTGCACCTGGGAAGGAAGAATGCCAAACACCAGTATAGGTTAGGGGCGGACATGCTGGGAAGCAGCTCTGAGGAGAAGGACCTGGGGGTCCTGGTAGACAGCAAATTATCCATGAGCCAGCAGTGTGCCCTTGTCGCCAAGAAGGCCAATGGCATCCTGGGCTGCATAGGGAAGACTGTGGCCAGTAGGTCGAGGGAGGTCATTCTTCCCCTCTACTCTGCACTGGTGAGGCCACAACTGGAGTACTGTGTCCAGTTTTGGGCTCCCCAGTTCAAGAGGGACAGGGAACTACTGGAGCGAGTCCAGCGTAGGGCAACCAAGATGATTGTGGGACTGGAGCACCTCCCTTATGAGGAAAGGCTGAAAGAGCTGGGACTCTTTAGCCTGGAGAAGAGAAGGTTGAGGGGGGACCTGATTAATGTTTACAAGTACCTAAAGGGTGGGTTTAAGGAGGACGGAGCCAGGCTCTTTTCAATGGTTCCCAGCGACAGGACAAGGGGCAATGGGCACAAGCTAGAACATAGGAAGTTCCGTTCAAATACAGGGAAAAACTTCTTTACAGTGAGGGTGACAGAGCACTGGAACAGGCTGCCCAGGGAGGTTGTGGAGTCCCCTTCTCTAGAGATTTTCAAGACCCGCCTGGATGCAGCCCTGAGGGATGTGCTTTAGGCAACCCTGCTCTAGCAGGGGAGTTGGACTAGATGATCTCTAGAGGTCCCTTCCAACTCTGAAGATTCCGTGATTCCGTGATTCCTGGGTGGGGAGGGGTCATCAGGTGATAGAATAATTGTCTAAATGATGATAAATTGTTATGGGTTTCTCAAACCATAACAGACGCTTCCAAAATAAAATATCAGGACTGAAAGGATACAACTTACTATCAACATACAGCTAATTCAAATGATTTAACTGAGAATAGTAAGAAACTGGCTTTGTATTAAAATAGATGCATGAAAGAGAAAAAGGTTTCTGATTATTTTTAATTAGCCAACAACTTTTTTTTTTTAGGTCACAAACAGGAAAAGTTACAAAGAAAAAACAGTTAAGTAGATGGAGGTATAAGTTTCTGAATCAATTTTTAAAATCTATTTTACTGCCTCGATGCTTTTATATTAAAGTATCTGCAAGAGCAAATGCTCAACTACACAGTTATGCTGGTCCTGCAGAGACTTCAATATCCCTTTTGTCTTAATAAGGCAAGTAGCCTCATCGACCAATACAGAAAATTAGGGCCTTCGCAGTCTTCCCCCTAGAACATGCTTTTTGTCAGAAATTTTGTATCCTCTTTTATGAAAATTAACCTTCATGCTATCATACGAGTTACAAGACAATACTCTAACAACAAAATCCACTTACGTTTGTGAAAGTAGTAACAACTGCTTAGAATCAAATCATCATCATCAAGAATCACCCCTTTCTAAAAAGATTTCCCCAAAAAACCTACTTTCTGAGAAACAGAATAACCAAGTTGTAACAGGAAAAAGCAGTCTGATCTTTCAGAGAGAAAACCAGGAGATCAGAATTCTGTATCTCTCTGACTTAATACACAATATTGATTATGTGCTTCTATTTCCCTCAGCCTTTATCTAAACTGCCTGAATTGATTATATTGCTAGGTCTTTATGGAAGTGTACAACTTTAAGACTATTCAAACACTGTCTTCACAAAACAGAGTCTTATTCTTTATTAACTTCCACAAAACGTCAAGAATTTAAAAGAGGAAAGGATTAGTAGAAAGCCTGTCAAGGTTAGAGAGATTAACTTTCTTTAAAAAAATAAATCATTTAATATTACAGTTTACCTCCTCCTTACAACTGCAATGGCTTCCGAAATACCTGAAATAATGCAGAAGTCAACTCTCTGGCACTGGAGTTATGAGAGAAGGTAAAAATAAACCCAAATTCAGATGGGTTTTCAGGTGAACTTTGACCTATACCTTGAAACCCTGTTATTCTCTATACTTACTACAACTTCAGGAATAACATATTTCTAGATGCCAACGTAAGCAATTTAAGCCTTTGAAACTGTTTCATTTTGGGGAGAATAAGGTACCTGCTTGAGGGCTGTTCCAATACAAGCCTTGCAACCTTTTTATGTTAATCTGCAGACTTCCTAGAGTTAGTTCATTGTTAAATCCAAAGGTTGTGTTTAGAGCACTTGCTAGTTACGTGAACTCTATATAACATTATCTGATTTTTTTTTTTATTTCACAAAATATAAACACAGAACTGCTCTGCCTCTAGTGCAAAATTCTTTATATTACTAGCACCGTAGGAATCCCAATTAACCTAACTGGAAAGCAGCTCTGCAGAAAGAGACCTGGGAGTCCTGGTGGACAACAGGATGACCATGAGCCAGCAATGTGCCCTCGTGGCCAATGGTCTCCTGGGGTGCATTAAAAAGAGCGTGGCCAGCAGGTCGAGGGAGGTCATCCTCCCCCTCTACTCTGCCCTGGTGAGGCAGCATCTGGAATACTGTGTCCAGTTCTGGGCCCCCCAGTTCAAGAGGGTCAGGGAACTACTGGAGAAGGTACAGCGGAGGGCTACCAAGATGATCAAGGGACTGGAGCACCTCTCTTATGAGGAAAGGCTGAGAGCCCTGGGTCTGTTTAGCCTGGAGAAGACTGAGAGGGGACCTCATCAATGCTTATAAATATCTAAAGGGCAGGTGTCAAGAGCATGGGGACAGACTCTTCTCAGTGGTGCCCAGCGACAGGACAAGGGGCAACGGGCACAAGCTGGAACACAGGAAATTCCATCTCAACGTGAGGAGGCACTTCTTTACTTTGAGGGTGGCAGAGCCCTGGAACAGGCTGCCCAGAGAGGTGGTGGAGTCTCCTTCTCTGGAGATACTCAAAACCCGTCTGGATGCATTCCTGTCCAACCTGCTCTGGGTGAAGCTGCTTTAGTGGGGGGATTGGACTAGATGATCTCCGAAGGTCCCTTCCAACCCCTACTATTCTGTGATAAGTATAATGAAAACCTTAATGAAGGCTTGCAGTTTCTTTTTTCAATAGTCTCTTCTCCCCGAGCATAACCTAATTAAAAACTTCTACGACACTTCCACAGGAGTTTGACGCACGCTTCCCACTGAGAAAAGGAGGGGGCCCGACGCCGCGCTTCCCGCTGCGGCGCCCCCCCTTCCCGCGAGGGAAGCGCCCAGGGATAGCGGGCGTCCGGCGGGGCGCGGAAGCGCTGCTACTCACTGGTTCGTGGGGGGAGCGTTGAGCGGGATGGCCACCTCCTCCTCTTCATACTCCGGCCCATCCAACGAGTCGCCTTCGTCCACGGTTCCCAGTCCCCCCGCCAAGGAAGGTGGCTGTGGCGGCGGGGGAAAAGCGACAGTGCTGGGTTCGGGTGGGGGCAGCAGCCCTCCGGACATCTCCTGGCCCTGGCCAGTTGTTGTCACGGCGCCACCGCCTCCAGACACCAGAGGGGCAGGCCCCGAGCCTAGCGACAGGAACCCCAGCGCCGAGCACAAAGCCGGACCGCCGGCGCCCGGGGTGTCCCCGCCGGAGCCCACCAGGAAGGAGCCCTGCGGCCCTAGCTCCTTGCCACGGCATAAGGTGGGGTAGTGCTCCGACTCAGCTCCGCCAACGGCTCTCACCATCCCGGCGGAGGTAACCGAGCCGCCCTCCTCAGCCCCGGCTTCGGCCGCCATCATGTTGAGCCTCGCCCCCTCCTACCTCCCCCCCGCCGAACGCCGCACACTGGGAAGGTGGCGACGACTTCTCCCTCCCCGCGCCTCCGCCTGCAGGGAGCAGAGCCGGGACGAGGGGAAGATTTCTCCAGCAGAGACGGCCTCCGAACAATAGGCGTCTGGGCGCCTAAAGCAGCTCCACAAGGCCCCAGCGCTGCTGGGGCGTTATTTTGCTGCTTTTTTTTTTTCACAAGGCGGGGATGATGGGGAACTTCTTAAATTTTTTCTTCTCTCCTCTCCCTGTATCCCTTACACCCCTGATGAGGGAGCAGTGAACCTGCCCGCATCTTCTCCCGCAGCTATCTCACGCTCCGCAAGCTACTGCCTACTCCCTACACGAGATGAGATTCGAGACGAGACGAGACACTAAACGCGCAAGTGCAGCTCACCAATCTACTCTCTTTTCTGTCACTAGCTATCTCGCTCCCTCCCTCTTCTTTGCCCCGCCCATGCAGTCATGCGTCCTCGCTGGCTTTCGGGGGGGGAGTGTGTGAGCGAGCGAGCATAGCTGTGTCTCTGTAGGAGTTGCTCCCCTCGCGGCCGCAGGGGGATAAGGCAGCAGCGCTGGGGCCTTGCGGAGCTGCTTTAGGCGCCCAGACGCCTATTGTTCGGAGGCCGTCTCTGCTGGAGAAATCTTCCCCTCGTCCCGGCTCTGCTCCCTGCAGGCGGAGGCGCGGGGAGGGAGAAGTCGTCGCCACCTTCCCAGTGTGCGGCGTTCGGCGGGGGGGAGGTAGGAGGGGGCGAGGCTCAACATGATGGCGGCCGAAGCCGGGGCTGAGGAGGGCGGCTCGGTTACCTCCGCCGGGATGGTGAGAGCCGTTGGCGGAGCTGAGTCGGAGCACTACCCCACCTTATGCCGTGGCAAGGAGCTAGGGCCGCAGGGCTCCTTCCTGGTGGGCTCCGGCGGGGACACCCCGGGCGCCGGCGGTCCGGCTTTGTGCTCGGCGCTGGGGTTCCTGTCGCTAGGCTCGGGGCCTGCCCCTCTGGTGTCTGGAGGCGGTGGCGCCGTGACAACAACTGGCCAGGGCCAGGAGATGTCCGGAGGGCTGCTGCCCCCACCCGAACCCAGCACTGTCGCTTTTCCCCCGCCGCCACAGCCACCTTCCTTGGCGGGGGGACTGGGAACCGTGGACGAAGGCGACTCGTTGGATGGGCCGGAGTATGAAGAGGAGGAGGTGGCCATCCCGCTCAACGCTCCCCCCACGAACCAGTGAGTAGCAGCGCTTCCGCGCCCCGCCGGACGCCCGCTATCCCTGGGCGCTTCCCTCGCGGGAAGGGGGGGCGCCGCAGCGGGAAGCGCGGCGTCGGGCCCCCTCCTTTTCTCAGTGGGAAGCGTGCGTCAAACTCCTGTGGAAGTGTCGTAGAAGTTTTTAATTAGGTTATGCTCGGGGAGAAGAGACTATTGAAAAAAGAAACTGCAAGCCTTCATTAAGGTTTTCATTATACTTATCACAGAATAGTAGGGGTTGGAAGGGACCTTCGGAGATCATCTAGTCCAATCCCCCCACTAAAGCAGCTTCACCCAGAGCAGGTTGGACAGGAATGCATCCAGACGGGTTTTGAGTATCTCCAGAGAAGGAGACTCCACCACCTCTCTGGGCAGCCTGTTCCAGGGCTCTGCCACCCTCAAAGTAAAGAAGTGCCTCCTCACGTTGAGATGGAATTTCCTGTGTTCCAGCTTGTGCCCGTTGCCCCTTGTCCTGTCGCTGGGCACCACTGAGAAGAGTCTGTCCCCATGCTCTTGACACCTGCCCTTTAGATATTTATAAGCATTGATGAGGTCCCCTCTCAGTCTTCTCCAGGCTAAACAGACCCAGGGCTCTCAGCCTTTCCTCATAAGAGAGGTGCTCCAGTCCCTTGATCATCTTGGTAGCCCTCCGCTGTACCTTCTCCAGTAGTTCCCTGACCCTCTTGAACTGGGGGGCCCAGAACTGGACACAGTATTCCAGATGCTGCCTCACCAGGGCAGAGTAGAGGGGGAGGATGACCTCCCTCGACCTGCTGGCCACGCTCTTTTTAATGCACCCCAGGAGACCATTGGCCACGAGGGCACATTGCTGGCTCATGGTCATCCTGTTGTCCACCAGGACTCCCAGGTCTCTTTCTGCAGAGCTGCTTTCCAGTTAGGTTAATTGGGATTCCTACGGTGCTAGTAATATAAAGAATTTTGCACTAGAGGCAGAGCAGTTCTGTGTTTATATTTTGTGAAATAAAAAAAAAAATCAGATAATGTTATATAGAGTTCACGTAACTAGCAAGTGCTCTAAACACAACCTTTGGATTTAACAATGAACTAACTCTAGGAAGTCTGCAGATTAACATAAAAAGGTTGCAAGGCTTGTATTGGAACAGCCCTCAAGCAGGTACCTTATTCTCCCCAAAATGAAACAGTTTCAAAGGCTTAAATTGCTTACGTTGGCATCTAGAAATATGTTATTCCTGAAGTTGTAGTAAGTATAGAGAATAACAGGGTTTCAAGGTATAGGTCAAAGTTCACCTGAAAACCCATCTGAATTTGGGTTTATTTTTACCTTCTCTCATAACTCCAGTGCCAGAGAGTTGACTTCTGCATTATTTCAGGTATTTCGGAAGCCATTGCAGTTGTAAGGAGGAGGTAAACTGTAATATTAAATGATTTATTTTTTTAAAGAAAGTTAATCTCTCTAACCTTGACAGGCTTTCTACTAATCCTTTCCTCTTTTAAATTCTTGACGTTTTGTGGAAGTTAATAAAGAATAAGACTCTGTTTTGTGAAGACAGTGTTTGAATAGTCTTAAAGTTGTACACTTCCATAAAGACCTAGCAATATAATCAATTCAGGCAGTTTAGATAAAGGCTGAGGGAAATAGAAGCACATAATCAATATTGTGTATTAAGTCAGAGAGATACAGAATTCTGATCTCCTGGTTTTCTCTCTGAAAGATCAGACTGCTTTTTCCTGTTACAACTTGGTTATTCTGTTTCTCAGAAAGTAGGTTTTTTGGGGAAATCTTTTTAGAAAGGGGTGATTCTTGATGATGATGATTTGATTCTAAGCAGTTGTTACTACTTTCACAAACGTAAGTGGATTTTGTTGTTAGAGTATTGTCTTGTAACTCGTATGATAGCATGAAGGTTAATTTTCATAAAAGAGGATACAAAATTTCTGACAAAAAGCATGTTCTAGGGGGAAGACTGCGAAGGCCCTAATTTTCTGTATTGGTCGATGAGGCTACTTGCCTTATTAAGACAAAAGGGATATTGAAGTCTCTGCAGGACCAGCATAACTGTGTAGTTGAGCATTTGCTCTTGCAGATACTTTAATATAAAAGCATCGAGGCAGTAAAATAGATTTTAAAAAATTGATTCAGAAACTTATACCTCCATCTACTTAACTGTTTTTTCTTTGTAACTTTTCCTGTTTGTGACCTAAAAAAAAAAAGTTGTTGGCTAATTAAAAATAATCAGAAACCTTTTTCTCTTTCATGCATCTATTTTAATACAAAGCCAGTTTCTTACTATTCTCAGTTAAATCATTTGAATTAGCTGTATGTTGATAGTAAGTTGTATCCTTTCAGTCCTGATATTTTATTTTGGAAGCGTCTGTTATGGTTTGAGAAACCCATAACAATTTATCATCATTTAGACAATTATTCTATCACCTGATGACCCCTCCCCACCCAGGAATCACGGAATCACGGAATCTTCAGAGTTGGAAGGGACCTCTAGAGATCATCTAGTCCAACTCCCCTGCTAGAGCAGGGTTGCCTAAAGCACATCCCTCAGGGCTGCATCCAGGCGGGTCTTGAAAATCTCTAGAGAAGGGGACTCCACAACCTCCCTGGGCAGCCTGTTCCAGTGCTCTGTCACCCTCACTGTAAAGAAGTTTTTCCCTGTATTTGAACGGAACTTCCTATGTTCTAGCTTGTGCCCATTGCCCCTTGTCCTGTCGCTGGGAACCATTGAAAAGAGCCTGGCTCCGTCCTCCTTAAACCCACCCTTTAGGTACTTGTAAACATTAATCAGGTCCCCCCTCAACCTTCTCTTCTCCAGGCTAAAGAGTCCCAGCTCTTTCAGCCTTTCCTCATAAGGGAGGTGCTCCAGTCCCACAATCATCTTGGTTGCCCTACGCTGGACTCGCTCCAGTAGTTCCCTGTCCCTCTTGAACTGGGGAGCCCAAAACTGGACACAGTACTCCAGTTGTGGCCTCACCAGTGCAGAGTAGAGGGGAAGAATGACCTCCCTCGACCTACTGGCCACAGTCTTCCCTATGCAGCCCAGGATGCCATTGGCCTTCTTGGCGACAAGGGCACACTGCTGGCTCATGGATAATTTGCTGTCTACCAGGACCCCCAGGTCCTTCTCCTCAGAGCTGCTTCCCAGCATGTCCGCCCCTAACCTATACTGGTGTTTGGCATTCTTCCTTCCCAGGTGCAGGACCCTACACTTGCTTTTGTTGAACCTCAGTAGGTTCTTCTCTGCCCAGCTCTCCAGCCTGTCCAGGTCACGCTGGATGGCAGCACGGCCCTCTGGAGTGTCGGCCACCCCTCCCAGCTTGGTATCATCAGCAAACTTGCTGAGGATACACTCTGTCCCCTCATCTAGGTCATTAATGAATATATTGAACAAAATTGGTCCAAGTATTGACCCCTGAGGGACACCACTCGTTACAGGCCTCCAACTGGACTCTGTGCCGCTGATCACAACCCTCTGGGTTCTGTCACTCAGCCAGCTCTCGATCCACCTCACTGTCACCTCGTCTAGCCCATACTTCCTCAGCTTCCTAATGAGGATGTTATGGGAGACAGTGTCAAAAGCTTTGCTAAGGAAGGGGAAGCAGGGAAAAACAGACACGCAAGGGTTGAAATATAAACAGATTTAATAGGATATGACTAAATAATTAACATTAATAATACTAAAGAGCCAGTATTGATCCCGATACCAATATAAAATATACAAGGATTATACTCAGCCAATTCTATCAGCAGGAAGCCGTGCACTCCCAGCAGTGGACAGCAAATGTGGGACGCTGCGAGCACTACAGCTTCAGGAGGAAGGGAAGGCCTCAGGGGTCCATCACTGGGGCAAGAAGTTCTCAGGATCGCAGCCATCACAGAAGAGAAAAAACTCCTCAGCAAACTTTCTAATTTATATTGAATGTGACGTTCATGGTATGAAATAATCCTGTTGGCCAGCTTGGGTCAAGCGCCCGGGTCTCGCTCCTCCTCGTCCGTGCACCTGGCTAGCTCGAAAACACTGAGACCTTGAAACCCACATACCATAGCTGACTACGAAGTAAATATTTTCACGAATTCAGACACTAGAGTCTTCTAAAAGTGCAATTTTCCCAAGCATTAGAAAAGAAATTAGTCCTGTGTCGCTCAAACCAGGACACGTCCTTTCTTTGTAGTCATACCATCTGCTTTTATAGAATTGAACTCTTGATTTATTACCAGACCAAAGATCTGTCACCTTAATATTATAAGCAAACACCTGATTGATACACTTAACTCCCTCTTCTCTTTTCCAAGTACCTCAGGAAAACGGGAATACAGTTTAATGTGATTTCTTTAATTTTCTAGCAGTGGGAGGAGCTTGTCAATATGTAACGTATTTTTTAATTAAAATACTCAAAATCCCAAAGTATGATTGATGTTTATCTTTGATCCTTGTAAGGGTCTAAGGTGGCACTGCCAAATTATAGGTTCAGGATACAGATGGCTGGCCATCAGCTTTAGGGATAAGCAAGCTATTGCTAAATATAGGTACAGTAATAAATACAGATCAGTAGTACAACTATCTGTGTTGTTATGACAACACATCCAGTAATTCAGTAGTACAATTATCCAGGTCAAAACAACAGCAAATCCATTAATTTACCAATACTGGGCTAAACTTAATATCCATGAATGCAAAGGCTTACATAACCATGGTTATTTGGCAGGAAGCAGGGCATGGCTTTTTTGGGTGAGTGACACAGACCAGCCGACGGACTCAGGGAATTCAGAATTCCCCAGTCGGGCTGTCCTCTTTAATTGTTGAGTTGCGGAAGCACTATCTGGACATGTTAACCAATCATCACACATCCTACCTCTGTTCCAGTTCTCTCCTTGGTGTGCAGGGGGCATGCAAATACTGTGTAAGGCAACGGTAGCCCCACAATCCTGAGTGAGACTGACTTAATGATTGTCTGTTCAGTGGGTGCTTTTTCATTTGAGTATAGAAGTAGCATGTTTATGCTGTAGCTTAATGGTAGGTGGGAGGCACTGGATGCTAGGGAATAGAGTGGGCAATTCTGTGTGTTTTGGTCTTTTTTTTTTTTCTGCACTCTCTACTACCCCCATCTGCAGAGCTCACTGCCAGAGGTTGATGGCAGTCTGAAATGGTGTTATGGAAATGCCTACAAAATGAATGAATGATACTTAATTTAGTAGTAAACCGGTGATATGTGAAATAGTTCAGTTGTTTATGTATTGGAATAAAAATCTTAAAGTTGACAAGATATCTCTTAGCATTGCATTAAGATGGTAGAAGCAGTTTCAGTATATTCCAAAACAATTCATATTTTCATATGGTGTTTCTTTAAGCAGTGATTATCAGTTTGAAATGGGAATCAGTTGAAATCAAAAGATATTAACCTTACAAGATGAAATAGGTTGTCAAAATACTGTCTTGTTAAAACAAAAATCCTACCCACAGTAGATGTATTCTTACAGTCACTCTTGGTATCTGTTGAGGCAACGTATTAGTGAGAAAAAACAGTTGAAGATAGAGAGCTGGGTAGAGAAATGTTAAATAGAATCATAGAATTGCCTAGGTAGGAAGGGACCTTTCAGATCATCTAGTCCAACCATCAACCTAACACTGACAAAAACCATCGCTAATCTAAACTATATCTCTAAGCACTATGTCTACCCGTCTTTTAAGTACCTCCATGGATGGTGCCTCAACCACTTCCCTGGGCAGCCTGTTCTGATGCTTAATAACACTTTCGGTGTAAAAATTTTTCCTAATATCCAGTCTGAACCTCCCCTGGCGCAACTTGAGGCTGTTTCCTCTTGTCCTATGGCCTGTTACTTGGGAGAAGAGACTGACCCCCACCTCTCTACAACCTCCTTTCAGGTAGTTCTGGAGAGCAAGAAGGTCTCCCCTCAGCCTCCTTTTCTCCAGGCTAAACAACCCCAGCTCCCTCAGCCGCTCCTCATAAGACTTATTCTCCAGACCCCTCACCAGCTTCGTTTCCCTTCTCTGGACCTGCTCCAGCACCTCAGTGTCTTTCTTGTGGTGAGGGGTCCAAAACTGGACACAGTACTTGAGGTGGGGCCTCACCAGTGCCGAGTACAGGGGGACGATCACTTCCCTAGTCCTGCTGGCCACACTGTTCCTGATACAGGCCAGGATGCTGTTGGCCTTCTTGGCCACCTGGGCACACTGCTGGCTCATATTCAGCCAGCAGTCAACCAACGCCCCCAGGTCCTTTTCTGCCAGGCAGCTCTCCAGCCACTCCGCCCCAAGCCTGTAGCGCTGCATGGGGTTGTTGTGACCCAAGTGCAGGACCCGGCACTTGCCCTTGTTGAACCTCATACCATTGGCCTCGGCCCATCGATCCAGCCTGTCCAGATCCCTCTGCAAAGCCTTCCTACCCTCAAGCAGATCAACACTCCCACCCAACTTGGCGTCGTCTGCAAACTTACTGAGGGTGTGCTCAACCCCCTCCTCCAGATCATTGATCAAGGTATTAAAGAGAACCGACCCCAATACCGAGCCCTGGGGAACACCGCTCGTGACTGGCTGCCAAGTGGATTGAACTCCATTCACCACCACTCTGGGCCCGGCCCTCCAGCCAGTTTTTAACCCAGCAAAGAGTACTCCTGTCCAAGCCATGGGCAGCCAGTTTCTCCAGGAGGATGCTGTGGGGAACTGTATCAAAGGCCTTACTAAAGTCCGGGTAAACAACATCCACGGCCTTTCCCTCATCCACCAAGCGGGTCACTTTTTGTCATAGGAGGAGATCAGGTTTGTCAAGCAGGACCTGCCTTTCATGAACCCATGCTGACTGGGCCTGATCGCCTGGTTGTCCTGCATGTGCCACATAATGGCACTCAGGATGATCTGTTCCATGACCTTCCCAGGCACTGAGGTCAGACTGACATGTAGTTCCCCGGATCCTCCTTGCGGCCCTTCTTGTGGATGGGCGTCACACTTGCTAGACGCCAGTCAACTGGGACCTCCCCGGTTTGCCAGGACTGCTGGTAAATGATGAAAAGTGGCTCGGTGAGCACTTCCACCAGCTCCCTCAGTACCCTCGGGTGGATCCCATCTGGCCCCATAGACTTGTGTACGTCCAGGTGTTGGAGCAGGTCCCTCACCATCTCCCTCTGGATTACGGGGGCTTCATTCTGCTCCCTGCTCCTATCTGCTAGCTCAGGGGGCTTCAGACACTAGAGTCTTCTATAAGTACAGTTTTCCCAAGCATGAGAAGAGACCTTACTGAAAAGTAAAATTACTGAAAGAGAAATTAATCCTGTGTCGCTCAAACCAGGACACAAGTGAAGTGAATCACTCCATCTGTGACGAGCATGATGTCATATGGTATGGAAATATCCCTTTGGTCAGTTGGGGTCAGCTGTCCTGGCTGTGTCCCCTTCCGACTTCTTGTGCACCTCCAGCCTACTCACTGGCAGGGCAGTGTGAGGAGCAGAAAAGGCCTTGACGCTGTGTAAGCACTGCGCAGCAGTAACTAAAACATCCCTGTGTGATCAACGCTGTTTTCAGCACCAATCCAAAACCTAGTCCCATACTAGCTTCTATGAAGAAAAGTAACCATCCCAGCCAAACCCAGTACAATTATCATCACTTAAAACCTGCAAAGTTAATGTTGAAAACAGAAAAGTGTTCCTAGTTAGGACTAGGCAAGAAAATAAGAGGTGACTAGAAATTATGGTGATCTTGTCCTTGGCAATGATGAAGGGTATAAATCTTAGTAGTACTGAGTTACTTTTTGAATTTAGTACATTTGATAAGAGTCATGGCCAGAGGGGCAGCTTTCTTTTTATGAATAACTAGGCAAGTTATTTTACTTTGATATCCTCCTATCCAATCTTTAATTCTTTTCATGAGACTAATATTATAGTGCACTGTAGGTAAGACAACATTTTTGCATCTCTTCAGGAAAAAAATATATTTGGTGTGAAGTTGAGAGATGTTAAGCATTGCTTCTAACTGAATGCATTAAGCATTTGGCAGTCGGAACAGCATCAAATTTAAGTTATTGATCTTGACCTATAAAATTCAAAATGGTTACAGAGCCTTGTTTGAGAGTATCCTGGGACTGACTGGGCTGGAGTTAACTTTCTTCATAGCAGCCCCTGTGATGCTTTGTTTTGGATTTGTGGCTAAAACAGTGTTGATAACACACTGGAATTGTCAAGGCTTTCTCTGTTTCTCACTCTGCTCCCCCTGCCTTCCAGCAAGTAGGCTAGAGGTGGGTAAGAAGTTGAGAGGAGAGACAGCCAGGACAGCTGGCCAAAGGGATATTCCATACCATGCTCAGCATGCTCATGCTCAACAATTAAAAAAAAAAAAAGGGGGGGGGCGTGGGGGGTCTTCCAAGGTAGCCATTGCTTAGAAACTGGGTGGGTGTTGGTCTGCTCGTGGGAGGTAGCAAGTGATTGCCTTTGCATTGCTTCTGTTGTTTTGTTTTCTGTTTCCCCCAGCTCCCTTCCTTCATTCTTCCTTCACTTATTAAACTTTATCTCAACCCTCGAATTTTCTTGCTTTTGCTCTTCCTATTCCCTACCCTGTTCTGTTGGGGGTTGGAGAAAGTGAGCAAGCAGCTGTATGGGTGGCTAGATGCCAGCTGGGGTTGACCTACCACAGACATGATCTATCTAACGTTGCCTCAAGTGCTATACAATGTACAGACAAGACAACTCTTTCCCTGATTTAACTTGTTTTAATCAGGATGAGGAGAAGCAAAGGAGAGAGCTATACTAACAAGACTGCAGCTTTGCCTATGTAAACAATATCTACACTGGTACTGCTTCTGCCGGTATATGTGATCTGTATCTGTATAGTTTATTTGACTTTCATTCTGATAGGAGTTCTCAAAGCCAACTTTCACTTCCATTTCATAGATAAAATATTTCTGGCAATATTTCTGCTTTTTTTGCAACTCTTGCAAGACGTACGTGAACTGGTAGAATCAATAGGTGAATGATCTGAAATAGTTGATAATTTAAATAGTATAAAACAGTAGCTGTATAAAAGTTTTCCTTTTTAAGAGGTTTTGAGAACAACGCTTGGCAACAGTTGGGTTTGTTCCCTCCACTGCTGCTTCCCCCCCCATTTGATTGGGGTAGAAAGAGGTCTGATTAGAGTTTTGTAAATAGAAAATTGAGGTAAGGGTAGGGAATGTTTGAATGATGAGTCTAACCCTTGCCTTAAACTGAAGTGTTCTTTTGTCATATTTTGCAGTCTGTGAGTTGCTGTGCATCTGTATTTGATTTTAATAGGCTTCGTGTTGGGTTTGGGGAAGACTTTTTATGGCTGAAATATGGTCTGGTGACTGCTGTCATTTTGTTTAGGTGCAGGCTTTGATACTGTGATCTGTGTTTGTCATTTTAGAAACAGGTTATAGCCTGAATTGAAGCTTGAGTAGGCTTAAAATACAACAGCCTGCATCTGATCAGTTACCTCTGGTTCTGCCCATTTACTGAAAATGAGCAAATTGAGGAGGAAAGCAGCAGCTGGTTATAGAGAGCCTTTGTCCCCTTTGGATGGTTCAGAGCGCTTTCCTCCAGTGCGAGTTATTTGGGGAAATGGGTTGTCTGAACCTGTGAAGCTTTAAAGAAATCTGTGTATTGGAAATAAGTAATTTGAGAGAGGTTGCACATGTAAACATCTGATAACTGTATTTGAAACAAAGGTTTGGAATTGCATCAGTTTTAACTGAGAACTTTCATTAGTTTCACAGGTCTGTTCTGTGAGAATAAACAGAAGCCTTAAATTCTGACACCTTAAATTCTGACACCTTAAATTCTGACACATTGTTACATTGTTTTTTAGGTGGTATCATGGAAAACTCGACAGAGCAATTGCAGAAGAACGTCTTCGGCAAGCGGGAAAACCTGGAAGTTACCTTATTCGAGAGAGTGATCGGAGACCGGGTTCATTTGTGCTTTCATTCCTTAGTAAAACAAATGTCAATCATTTTAGGTGAGAATTAAATGTTTTCTTTTAAAAAAATGTAACCTGTTTATTTGTGGGTTTATAACTTAGTATAGTATAGAACACAATTGTATTATAAATTGAATATTTTTTACTTTTCGTTTTATCCATGTATGGTGTAGCTCTTTACTAGGGTTTAATTGTTTTAAACCATGCTACTTAAAAAATCCTTTACAGGCTAAAGAATGAAAACATGAGGAAACCAACAGGAACAGAGAAGCTTGTCTAAAGCTGTTGTGACTAAATTTACGGTAACATGCAGGCATCTTATTAGTAATCTGAGGAGATTGTTTTGAGTCTATTCCTCAGTTATTGCAGCTCACAGGACATACTTGAATGTCAAAGTCGTAGCAAATCTGGGTGCTTCCTTTATAAGAAAGAAATAACAAGGGGAAACAAAGCAATTACGTATTTAACAATATGAGGATTTGCTGGAATCAGCTTTCAGTATGAGTTAGAATTAGTTGTTCTAAATACAAATAGCCCTTTATCCGAAATTGTAACCAGGATTATTTTACTATTAGGAAGTTATATACATTAATTTGTTCTCATTTAGTGTAAATGAGATATGAAGCACTTGAATGTTAGTCAGCAAGTAGTGTGCTGCTCTGTAATGTTCATCTTCACAAAATAGGATATCATCTTCAGCAGTAGAAAAAGCCTTTGTCAGCTATCTAGATAACAAGAAATAAACAGAAAGCAAATTTACTTGCAAAGCAAACAGAAATAGCATGCTCATGTTTGCATCGTGTTGTCTGAGCTAACAATTCATGCTTCTCAGCTATACTGATTCTTGTTTGGGAACTGGTTACTATGTAGCAGTAGTAGAAAATTAAATTATGTTAATACTTGCTTTTTAAGTGCTATTTTAAATAACTTCTGCTTATTGTAGCCAATATCAGGTGTTGAATGTTCCTTCATGTCCACCATAAAATTGTTTCTGGTGTCTCAGATAGAAAATGGGAAACCATTAAAGACTACTTTCTAAGAAAGGGATCCTTATAATCTTTTCAAATCTTAAAGAATCTTTCCTTCTTGGACCTGTTAAATATGTGAAGAGATAACAGAATCACAGAATGGCAGGGGTTGAAAGGGACCTCTGGAGACCATCTAGTCCAACCCCCCTGCCAGAGCAGGGTCACCCAGAGCAGGTTGGACAGGAATGCGTCCAGGCAGGTTTTGAGTATCTCCAAAGAAGGAGGCTCTACCACCTCTCTGGGCAGCCTGTTCCAGTGCTCTGCCACCCTCAAAGTAAAGAAGTGCCTCCTCACATTGAGATGGAATTTCCTGTGTTCCAGCTTGTGCCCGTTGCCCCTTGTCCTGTCACTGGGCACCACTGAGAAGAGTCTGTCCCCATGCTCTTGACACCTGCCCTTTAGATATTTATAAGCATTGATGAGGTCCCCTCTCAGTCTTCTCCAGGCTAAACAGACCCAGGGCTCTCAGCCTTTCCTCATAAGAGAGGTGCTCCAGTCCCTTGATCATCTTGGTAGCCCTCCGCTGTACCCTCTCCAGTAGTTCCCTGACCCTCTTGAACTGGGGGGCCCAGAACTGGACACAGTATTCCAGATGCTGCCTCACCAGGGCAGAGTAGAGGGGGAGGATGACCTCCCTCAACCTGCTGGCCACACTCTTCTTGAGGCACCCCAGGATGCCATTGGCCTTCTTGGCCACGAGGGCACATTGCTGGCTCATGGTCATCCTGTTGTCCACCAGGACTCCCAGGTCTCTTCCCACAGAGCTGCTCTCCAGCAGGTCAGCCCCCAACCTGTACTGGTGCAGGGGGTTATTCCTCCCCAGGTGCAGGGCCCTACACTTGCCCTTGTTGAATTTCATAAGGTTCCTCTCTGCCCAACTCTCCAGCCTGTCCAGGTCTCTCCGTATGGCGGCACAGCCTTCTGGTGTGTCAGCCACCCCTCCCAGCTTTGTGTCATCAGCAAACTTGATGAGGGTGCCCTCTGTCCCCTCATCCAGGTCATTGATGAATATATTGAAGAGGACTGGACCCAGCACTGACCCCTGGGGAACACCACTTGTCACTGACCTCCAACTAGACTCTGTGCCCCCAGTCACGACCCTCTGAGCTCTGTCTTTCAGCCAGTTTTCTATCCACCTTACTGTCCATTCATCTAGCCCACTCTTCCTAAGCTTCCCTATGAGGATGCTGTGGGAGACCATGTCGAACGCCTTGCTGAAGTCAAGGTAGACAATGTCCACTGCCCTCCCCTCATCTCTCCATCCAGTCCTGCCATCGTAGAAGGCTATCAGACTAGTCAGACATGATTTCCCCTTGGTGAATCCATGTTGAGTACTTCTGATAGCTTTCTTTTCCTCCACATGCCTTGAGATGACGCCCAGAACGAGCTGTTCCATCATCTTTCAGCTATTCAAAGGAAACTAATTTGTTTGCTGATACTGTTCTTCATAGAATGTACATGCTTTTGGTTTAATTTGTTTACTGCAGAGTGTATGTTTTTGATATTAGAAGGGCAGATGCTACACTCAAACATTTTTCAGCCTCAAGAATGGCAGTCGTGAAGTTATTTCAGCCAAATATAGGGATGCGTCCACTGGGTCCCACAGAGTGTAAGAGTCACTTTCACCAAAGCTTGTTCTTTGCCAATTGCAGCCTTCCAAAAATGGGTGAAATTTCCATTGCTCAACAATCTCACTGATATTTTGTTTCCTAAAAGTGTTATTTTTCAGATTAAACTTTCCTTACATATTTCTGTTTGACTAAAATACCAATATTTTAGGTGAAAGTTTTCCAGATCCCCCTCCCCCAAGTTGAATAAGGGCATATGTTTATGCAGCATATGATTGACAATAGCGTATGAGTCCATTGAAACGAATTTCTTTTTGGCTGAAGTAGTATGTTTTTTGGTGAGTTGCTGAGTGTTATAAAATATTGGGAAGGAAAACCTTTATCTTTTCATCTTGTCCTTCAGAATTTTATGTGACTACAGAAGTCTTTGTATTTACTAGTCCAGTGTGTTTTGAAGAAAGGTTTCATTTTTATTTTTATTTACTAATAAAATGTGAAACACTAAATTTCATTTAGAAGCCTAATCTCTGAATAATTTACTATGGATTCTATAAGGAATCTGGTAGAAAATATGCCAAGTGATCTAGTCTAGATCCTTAAAGTTATATTATTTTCTGACTCCCCTTGCAGTGCTATATGCTTAAAAAATAATAAAATATAATAATATAGTTTAAACAACTGACCTGAGAAGAGAGATTGTAAAGCAGGAATGTATGAGAATACTGACCTGTTGAGGAAAAATAGAATAAAAGTGTAAGAAACCAACTAGAGATAAATAATATACTCATCTGAGTTTCTCAGCAGTGAAATTTATTTTTTCCTTTTGTTTTTGAATTGTTCATGAACTTTGTAAAGAAGTCAAATGCTAAGTAGAAAACTAAGTAGTCAGACATGTTTAACCTTTTGTACTGTAATTTGTTTTGAAATATCTTTAAGATAACTTGTCTTCTGGAAACTGGAGAGATGGGTAACATGATGTTAGATGTTTTTTCCTTAAGTGAAATTTGATTCATTGACTAATAGTTTCTCTCAATTTCTTGCATTTTATTGCATATTTTTATCTTCACTGATCAATGACATTATATATTCTTAGACTTCAGTTTGTGAAGGCATGTCATAAGACTTCCTCCTTTGGCGGAAGTGCTCACCAAGCCACTTTTCATCATTTACCAGCAGTCCTGGCAAACCGGGGAGGTCCCAGTTGACTGACGTCTAGCAAATGTGACGCCCATCCACAAGAAGGGCCGCAAGGAGGATCCGGGGAACTACATGTCAGTCTGACCTCAGTGCCTGGGAAGGTCATGGAACAGATCATCCTGAGTGCCATTATGTGGCACATGCAGGACAACCAGGCGATCAGGCCCAGTCAGCATGGGTTCATGAAAGGCAGGTCCTGCTTGACAAACCTGATCTCCTCCTATGACAAAAAGTGACCCGCTTGGTGGATGAGGGAAAGGCTGTGGATGTTGTTTACCTGGACTTTAGTAAAGCTTTTGACACCTCTTCCCACAGCATCCTCCTGGAGAACCTGGCTGCTCATGGCTTGGACAGGTGTACTGTTCACCAGGTAAAAAAAGTGGCTGGAGGGCCGGGCCCAGAGAGCGGTGGTGAATGGAGTTCAATCCACTTGGCAGCCAGTCACGAGCGGTGTTCCCCAAGGCTCAGTATTGGGGCCAGTTCTCTTTAGTATCTTTGTCAATGATCTGGAGGAGGGGATTGAGCGCACCCTCAGTAAGTTTGCAGACGACACCAAGTTGGGTGGGAGTGTCGACCTGCTTGAGGGTAGGAAGGCTTTGCAGAGGGATCTGGACAGGCTGGATCGATGGGCCGAGGCCAATGGTATGAGGTTCAACAAGGGCAAGTGCCGGGTCCTGCACTTGGGTCACAACAACCCCATGCAGCGCTACAGGCTTGGGGCGGAGTGGCTGGAGAGCTGCCTGGCAGAAAAGGACCTGGGGGCGTTGGTTGACTGCTGGCTGAATATGAGCCAGCAGTGTGCCCAGGTGTCCAAGAAGGCCAGCAGCATTCTGGCCTGTATCAGGAACGGTGTGGCCAGCAGGACTAGGGAAGTGATTGTCCCCTTGTTCTCAGCACTGGTGAGACTGCACCTCAAGTACTGTGTCCAGTTTTGGACCCCTCACCACAAGAAAGACATTGAGGTGCTGGAGCGCATCTAGGCTGATTGAGGGTCTGGAGAACAAGTCTTATGAGGAGCGGCTGAGGGAGCTGGGGTTGTTTAGCCTGGAGAAAAGGAGGCTGAGGGGAGATCTTCTTGCTCTCCAGAACTACCTGAAAGGAGGCTGCAGAGAGGTGGGGGTCAGTCTCTTCTCCCAAGTAACAAGTGATAGGATGAGAGGAAACAGCCTCAAGTTGCACCAGGGGAGGTTCAGACTGGATATTAGGAAAAATTTTTACACCGAAAGTGTTATTAAGCATCAGAACAGGCTGCCCAGGGAAGTGGTTGAGGCACCATCCATGGAGGTATTTAAAAGACGGGTAGACATGGCGCTTAGGGACATGGTTTAGTGGTGGACTTGACTTGGTAGTGTTAGGTTAACGGTTGGACTCAATGATCTTAAAGGTTTTTTCCAACCTAAATTATTCTATGATCCTAAAAATCATTGTTTTGATGCTCTGCAACAGTTCTGGTGGAAAGTATGATGTTCTTCCTATTTACTACATAATTTATTGTAAACTGGTTTTAGCATTCTGCGGGTTTCATAAAACTGCTGATTTTACAATTTTTACCCAAAGACCAAAATTCTTTAAGTAGATCAAATATCATGTTCACTTCCCCCCCCCATGTTTAACTAAAGGAGTAGTTCAATCCCTCTGTCAGTATTTTCTCCCTTCTCCAAGTTGCTTTTCCAGATAGCTCTTCGCATTTTTAAAGAAGTGTTATTACTCAGGACTACTGGAAAAATTCAGGTTCTCTTGATGCCATCAATTTACATAAGTGATTGTTTCTTTGGATTGTCTGGTCAAAAATAGTGTTTCAACTTATATACTTTTTTCCTTGTCCAAATGACTCTTGTGTAGTACAAATGCTTTAAAAACTGTTAACTCTCTTACCTAAATCAATTATTTCTGACTGTTTTTAGAACTTGTATTGCATAGCCATGTGAACAGACGTGGTATTTTCCATTTTTTGGCATGACAAGTGCGTTCACAAATCTGAGTACTAAAATACACAGTACCACCCTGCAAAAAAACCCCAACCCCAAACAAACACACGCCCCCCAACTACATAAGTTAGTGAGTAAGATGAGCTATTTTATAAGAATTTTCTTTTGTGTTAAACTATTGAAATGGTGGTTTTTTAGGCATTTTTCCTATTTATTAGAAGGCTTTTAAATTGAGTACAGTATCATTACAAATGTATTTCTTATTTTTTAGCATGGATACTAGACTAACTTTAGAAAAGTGACTAAATTTTGAAGTTATTTCAGTATTCTGCACTGTATAATTAAATGCAGTTATTTGTTACCAAAATATATTGATTCTTTGCCAGATTTTTACAGGCCTATCATATAAGCTGTATGTCCTGCATGATAGAAGTATTAATGCTGTTACCTCTACTAATGTAGTATGTCATTTGTCCAGTACGCTGGTAATTAGATTCTTGTATTTAATTTCATAGAATCATAGAATCTTCATGGTTGGAAAGGACCTTTGAGATCATCGAGTCCAATCAAACAACCTACAATCTCTACCACTAGAGCATGCCCTGAAGTGCCACATCTAGACGTTTCTTAAACACCTCTAGGGATGGTGACTCAACCCCCTCCCTGGGCAGGCTGTTCCAGTGCCTGACCACTCTTTCAGTAAAGTAATTCTTCCTGATATCTAACCTAAACCTCCCCTGCCGCAGCTTCAGACCATTTCCTCTGGTCCCGTCATTATTCACCTGGGAGAAGAGGCCACCACCCACCTCTCTCCACCCTCCTTTCAGGTAGTTGTGGAGGGCAATGAGGTCTCCCCTCAGCCTCCTCTTCTCCAGGCTAAACATGCCCAGCTCCCTCAGCCTCTCCTCATATGCCCTGGTCTCCAGACCCCTCACCAGCCTGGTAGCTCTCCTCTGGACACGCTCCAGCACTTCTGTGTCCCTCCAGATAGACAACGTCCACAGCCTTCCCCGCGTCCAGAAGGCGGGTCACATGGTCATAGAAGGAGATCAGGTTGGTTAAGCAGGACCTCCCTTTCCTAAACCCGTGCTGGCTGGCCCTGATCCCTTGGCTGCCCTGCACTTGCCGTGAGAGCTCACTCGAGATGATCCTCTCCATGATCTTTCCTGGTACCGAGGTCAGGCTGACAGGCCTGTAGTTCCCCGGATCCTCCTTCCGACCCTTCTTGTAGATGGGCGTCACATTAGCCACCCTCCAGTCATCTGGTACCTCCCCTGTTGACCAAGACTGTTGATAAATGATGGAGAGAGGCTTGGTGAGCTCTCCCGCCAGCTCCCTGAGTACTCTTGGGTGAATCCCATCCGGCCCCATCGACTTATGTGCGTCTAGGTGCAGAAGCAGATCATTGACTACTTCCTCCTGGATTATGGGTGGGTTGTTCTGCTCTCCATCCTTATCTTCCAGCTCCGGAGGCTGAACCCCCTGGGGATAGCTGGTCTGACTATTGAAGGCAGAGGCAAAGAAGGCATTCAGTATCTCAGCCTTCGCCTCATCCTTGGTTGCAACTTTCCCCCCCAGCATCCAGTAAGGGATGGAGATTCTCCCTGGCTCTCTTTTTGTTGATGTATTTATAAAAACTGTTTTTGTTGTCCTTAATGTTAGTGGCCAAGTTGAGCTCCAGCTGGGCTTTTGCCTTCCTAATTTTCTCTCTGTATAACCTAACGAGATCTCTGTACTCCTCCTGAATTGCCTGTCCCTTCTTCCAAAGGTGGTAAGCCCTCCTTTTATTCCTAAGTCCTATTATTCCTATTTAAAAAGTTCCTTGTTCATCCAGGCTGGCCATTTTCCCCACCCTTTAGACTTGCGACACTTGGGCACAGCCTGCTCCTGGGCCTTTAAGGTTTCCTTCTTGAAGGGCGTCCAGCCTTCCTGGACCCCTTTGCCCTTCAGGACTGTCTCCCAAGGGACTCTCTCAACCGGTGTCCTGAACAAGCCAAAGTCCACCCTCCGGAAGACCAAGGTGGAGGTTTTGCTAACCTCCTTCCTTACATCACTGCCAATTGAAAACTTGACCATTTCATGATCACTAAACCCAAGACGACCTCCGACCACCACATCTCCCACTAGTCCTTCTCTGTTTGTGACCAGTAGGTCTAGCGAGGCACCTCCCCTGGTAGGCTCCCCTACCAGTTGTGTCAGGAAGTTCTCTTCCATGCACTCGAGGAACCTCGCAGCCTGCCTGCTCTCTGCTGTGTTGTATTTCCAGCAGATACCCGGCAGGTTGAAGTCCCCAAGCAGAACAAGGGCTGGCGACTGCGAGACTTCAGCCAGCCGCTTATAGAATACTTCATCTGTGTCCTCATCCTGGCCGGGTGGTCTCTAGCATACTCCCAGCACAACATCTCCCTTATTTGCCTTCCCCTTCATCCTTACCCATAAACACTCGACTTTATCATCACTGGAATCACTCCATACAATCAAAACATTCCCTAATGTACAGAGCCACACCCCCGCCTCTCCTTCCTTGCCTGTCCCTTCTGAAGAGCTTATAGCCATTCATCGCAGCATTCCAGTCGTGACAGTCATCCCACCATGTTTCCGTGATGGCCACTACATCGTAGCTGTCCTGCTGCACAATGGCTTCCAGCTCATCCCGTTTGCTGCCCATGCTACGTGCATTCGTGTAGATGCACTTGAGCTGGGCCACCGGTTTCACCCCCATCCTTGGCCCTTTATCCCTAGGCTCGTTACTAGTGGGCCTGGTTTTATCCCCTTCCCCCTTCGATACTTGTTTAAAGCCCTGTCCATGAGCCTTTCATTTAGTTCTAGCAAATCTCCATACTTTTTGTAAATCTACATCTCCTTTACAGTCTTCAAATATTTTTATGTCATGATGTTTATCAGTAATTGCTGATGAGATATTCATTAGTTAAGGGGGTATGTATGTGTATATATATGAGAGAGAGAGAGAGAAAGTTTGTAATATTGCATTTTGTTGAACGTAGACAGCCTGCTTTAAAGACTCAATGTTATCCTAACTTCCTTTTAAAAAACAGTAAATCACAAAATCAACAAAAAACCACCCCAATGGTTTGTAGCAAAAGATTTTCTTCTGTCAAGCTTCCTTTTTTTTATTAACAGGATTATTGCCATGTGTGGAGACTATTACATTGGTGGACGTCGCTTTGCTTCACTCTCGGACCTAATTGGTTATTACAGTCATGTGTCTTGTTTGCTGAAGGGGGAAAAACTATTCTTTCCAGTAGCACCTCCAGAGGAAAGTAGTAAAATTTTTAAATGTCATTTACTTAAATATTAATACTGATAGAAAGTAATGATAAATTTTTTTTTTAATTAAAATCTGTAATGAGAAAGCTAGATATCAGGTATTGCAGTTATCTCCAAATGTAGCAATAACTTTGTATGTAAACTGAGATAAACAAGAAATTGTGTGATTCTTGGCTAGTAAAGAGCACCATTGTAATGTAGTTAGCCTCTAGGGTTTTACACTGACTTAATAAAGTATTTCAAAATAATATTACTATTTTGTAGCAAAGATTTCAAAGTACACATCCTGGAAATAACCAAAGTTCCTGAAAGCTGGGCTTCTTTCAAGTGACTATCCTTAAGACAATATCAGTAATTTAAAAAAACCAAAGCAACTCAGACAAAACAGCCCCACCCCCCCCAACCACCTGCAGACTGTGCCCCTACCCTGAGTAAAGATGTTTCTGAACATTAAACTTTCATAAATTTCCACTAAGTGGAAGAAAGTTCTGAAGTACTCTTTCATGGGAATTACATTATTGGTAATTTTATTTTTGGAGATAACTCAACCGATAATGTTACAAGGCTAGAAACAAAATGAGAGCGCTTTTGTAGATAGCTCTAGGAATTAAGCATTTCCAGCTCTTACTATTTTTGACCCTTTGAAAACTTAAAACTAGCAAAGGGATAGAAATTACTGTTACCAGTCTTTTGCCTCAGAATAACATAATGTTGGACAGAGGAAGTCTATACTAGAATGAAAGGGAAAATTAATATCTTTGCACTCTTCTCTAAAATTGTAGCCTGTGGAGGATAGAAGGAGAGTTCGAGCAATTTTACCTTACACCAAAGTGCCAGAAACTGATGAAATAAGGTATGTTTTAATAATAGGTAGAAGCAGTTGTGAAATTCTTGGTGTATTTATAAATACTAATGATTTCAGTATATGTTCACTATGCAAATACTTTCCAATTGCATCTTAGACTTAATGCTCTGGGAGGTTAAAGGTATGATGCCTCTTTTCCTTTTTTTTTTGTCTTTTTTTGTCTTGTGTCTTGTCACCTCCCTCCTTGTCTCTTTTCTTTTGACATGGATATAGCAATAACACTTTTATTCTGGGTATACTGTTTGTATTAATTATAAGGGGAGTTACATTTAATTGCTAGAACTATGAAACTTAGTTTAGAAGTAGAACACTACTAATTTCAAAGGCTTACCCACTTTGAGAAAAATATAAGTTTGTGCATGAAGGAATTCTGTGCAAAAATGTCTCATGTGAGGGTCTGAAATAAATTGGCTCCAAATTTGCCTGCAGAAGTAGCTAGTAACAGATAAATAGTTCAAGCCAAACCAATCTTGACCACTAGAAGGAGAATGTGAGAACTGACTCTGATAAAATTAAAACCAGTATTTTTAGTGTCTTCCTTGAAATAAGGAAAAAAAGGAGAGATGGCCAAAAAAACTTGCCTTTAACGTTCTAGCACTCGTTTTGTTGCCTGTGCCTAAAAACTCTGTCCTTAAAATGGAGCAAGAATGATTCCCTTTCCTTCTTCCTCTCCCCTCTTTTGGAAAGAGTCTGTATTGAACAAATGATACTTTTAAATGTGTAATCTTAATATTTTAAAAAGTTATTGAATTGCCTCTCTGGGTGCCAGGTGCCCACCAAGCTGCTCTATCACTCCCCCTCCTCAACTGGACAGAGTGGAGAAAATATGACGAAAGGTTCGTGGGTTGAGATAAGGACAGGGAGATCACTTAGCAATTACTGTCACAGGAAAAAAAGACTGAGGGAAATTAATTTAATTTATTGCCAGTTAACACCAGAGTAGGTAATGAGAAATAAAACCACCTTCCCCTCACTCCTCCCTTCTTCCTGGCCTCAACTTCACTCCCGATTTCTCTACCTCCTCCCGCTGCGCGGCACAGGGGGATGGGGAACGGGGGTTGCAGTCAGTTCATCAGACATTGTGTCTGCTGCTCCTTCCTCCTCACACACTTCCCCTGCTCCAGTGTGGGGTCCCTCCCATGGAAGATAATCCTTCACTACCTTCTCCATCATGGGTCCTCCACAAACTCCTCCAATGTGGGTTCTTCCCACAGGCTGCAGTTCTTCAAATTTAAATTATTGTTTAAATCATCATTTAGATGGTGATTAGATGATGATTTAGACAGCAGTTAAACACTCTTCTACTTACTGCACTTGTAATAATTAAGCTATAGCAGGATATATAAATGTTGCTAGCATACAATATACTCTTAGGCCTAATGTAAAATGTCGTTCACTTTGTTATAGATATCAGGTGCCAGGGTAAGGGGTTTCTCAACCTCGAGGAGTAACCTTGAGAGGCGTCCCTTCTCAAGGGGGAGATCACCACCATGCAGCCTGCTGCTGTACAGGAGAGCTCAATGGGCTTGGGGGAGGGTGGGTGGGTTGTGTACCCACATTTATATTTATATATAATATGTACCCGTATTTATAGCATAAAGTGATTGATTCGTAGTCAAACCCCCTTTTGCTGTATGTGCAGTTGTGCAGCTGTAGCAGTTTTACTTTTGTCTAGTCCCATCTCAGGCTGGTACTGTTAGCTCCTGATAAGACATGGGCTAGAGTCCTTGGTTCCTGAGAAGATGTGGCCTAGCACAATTCTCAAGGTTTGCACAGCAGGGCTGATTTCAGTCAGGCCTACTTGTCAGTAATGCCTGAACCAAAGTACTGGTGGGTGCATCCGTCACACTAAGTGCTACAGAGCACAGCAAACTGCAAAATCCAAAACCAGTCTTTAACATGTACAGCAAAAAAAAGAGCATGGCACAGATCAGATAAACTAATGTTGAGAACAGATAAATCAATATCGTGACCAGCAACTGTTAACAGATATAATAGTTATAAATTCCTTCTAATACATTCTGGTCAAGTCTGTTATTATCTCAAACCTTTTGAGCCCCATGTTGGGTGCCAAAAAGGACTGTTGTGTTTTAAACCCAGACAGCAACTAAGCACCACATAGCTTGCTCACTCCACTCTGCTGGGATGGGATAAGAATTGGAAGGGTAAGATTGAGAAACACGTGGGTTGAGATAAAGACAGTTTAATAATTAGAAAATAAAAAAAAAGAATTGTAAGGGGAAAAAAAAACCCACTAACCAACAAAGAGAGAGGAAAATAAAGCCCAAGAAAGACAAGTGATGCAAATGAAAACAACTGCTCACCACCAACCAACCAATGCCCAGCCAGTCTCTGAGCAACATCCCCCCCCGCCAACCTCCACCTCCCTAATTTTATTGGTGAGCACAATGTCATATGGTATGGAATATCCCTTTGGTCAGTTGGGGTCAGCTGTCCCAACTGTGTCCCCTCCCAAGTTTTTGTGCACCCGCAACCTACTCACTGGCAGGGCAGCCTGAGGAGCAGAAAAGGCCTTGATGCATTGATCCCCCCTCAGCCGTCTTTTTTCCAGACTGAAGAGACCCAAGTCCCTCAGCCTTTCTTCATAAGAGAGGTGTTCCAGTCCCCTCATCATCTTGGTAGCTCTCTGCTGCACCCTCTCCAGCAACGCTGGAGAACAAATGGATAACTCCATTATCAACACTGTTTTCACCACAACTCCAAAACCTAGCCCCATACTAGCTACTATGAAGAAATTTAAGTCTATTCCAGCCAAAACCAGTACACCTGAGTTTGGGATTACACTTAAGGAATAATTTATACTAACCTTCCAGTAATGAAATTCCCTTGGACATTTTAATGCTTTGTATTTATGCTCTTATTGTAGCTAACTGCATGTCTTTTCGAGGAACTATTCTGTAATCTGTAATTCTGTAATACTATTCTGTATCTTCTTTTTAGCACTTATCTTCATATGCAAAGACCTAAATAGTAGATATTCCATAGGCTTTATTATACAAAATTAGGTTTTGTTAAAAGTATTATTTTCTTAGACTATTAAGGGAATCTTTGATTGTTTTTACTTCTGTTTAGTATTTGATCTCTCTTGATAAAAGAAGAATGTTACTATCTTTTAATGTTGTGGTGTTTTTTGTTTTACGCATCCTTAGCACACTTTAAAGTATCTATTAGATTCTAAATGTAAATCGAAGAAGGATAAATATTCATCTATCATAGCTACTTAAACTGTGTAAAAAATGCACATGGTGTGCTTGGGATACCAATAAATGTATCTTTCATGATCAGATTTCCTCAAATGTTTTGCTGAAACTGTGCTCAAGAATTCATTGTGTTCATTAAACTTTGTATTATGATTGTACTTCTAATGTAAATCTTACCGTAACTCTCTTCAGTTTCCTTAAAGGAGATATGTTTATTGTCCATAATGAATTGGAAGATGGCTGGATGTGGGTGACAAACCTACGGACAGACGAACAAGGTCTTATTGTAGAAGACCTGGTAGAAGAAGTGGTAAGTACTTTTATATTCAAATCTGTTGCAGAACTGAGATTTGATTTATTTTTTTTTTATTATATGTGTGTGTGTAAGTTAACATTGAAATAAGCCCAAACTAGTGGTGTTTAACTGCCTGACTTTATGTACTTTTCTAAACCTTCCTGCAGTAACTGAATCTGCCAGTTTTTAAATAGTGTAACAAACCTTTAAAGTCTAATTCAATATCCAAACAAAGTACTTATTCACATGTTATCCAAACAAGTTCATGTGCATGTGCAAATGAATGATACTGTGAACTTATTAAGTAGTTCCCTAAACTCACTAGTCCTGATAAAGAACTTGCTAGTCATTCAGTTGCATTCTTTTGTTTGTTTGCTATGAAACATTCATAAATGTATAGACTGAAATTTTGCACTGCAGTATGCCTTTTATTTAAGGGCCAAGTGTGGGTTAAAAAGTATATTGATGAGTTAATTGTACCTAGAAGGGCTTTTGCTAAGTCAGGAAGCTAACTGGGTGGCCTAAAGATAATTGAATTACTGCAGGAGAAGAGATGATTTAATGAACAAAAACACCCACTACACCCTCTGACATACTTTTTTTTAAAGTTGTTCACCATTGCTTTGGAGTCTTGATGATGTTTGCCTTGCAGCATATATATTTTGCTATTAGTAGAGTTTGCTTCTCCCGTTTCTCACATCTATATCAGGATGTGAATGGCTAAATTGAAATGGCAGTGTTAGAGTATCTAACTGTAGATTTCTACATTAGTGGTTGAAATTCAGGAAAGTTGAGATTTAAGTTACCACATGTAAAGAAGGACTTAAAGAGTGACAGAAGCAATCTTTTGAAATAGTGTGTTATGGCTGGATTTCCACTTAGCGAATGAAGTTGAAAACCTCTTTACATGAACTGTGCCATAAGCCATCTAGTTCAAAAATGTCTTGGACTTCTTAATGCTGTTTATTTCTACGGAAGGTCTTAACCTATGAAGTTTACTTTTCTAAACTCAAGCGTACTGTTGTCATGCACTTAATATGTTAATTCTCCTATTAGGGAAGAGAAGAAGATCCACATGAAGGCAAAATGTAAGGATTTTTGTTTTGTTATTAAAAGCAAATCATAAAATAACTGTTTGTAAACTTTAGCTATGAGATTGGGAAGGTGAACCAAATCTGTGTGTACTTGTTTTTTGATCTTAAGGCTTTTCTTCTATACTAGTTGTTGAAGATGCATAGGTAATTGACAGTTGAAGTCTTGTATTAGTTATGCATAATGTTAATGGGTTTTGCAGTGATAAAATCTTGGATGAGTCTCTGTGTGATCACTTTACCCAGAATATGTACAATGGAGGGTGTGGTGTTTTCTGATTTGTGGGGGTTTTTTATACACTTAGTTTGCCTTAGAGGTAACCTTTTTTCAGGTCTGCTCAACTCTGAATGCAGGAGAGGGAACAAAGTATCATTAGAGGAATGACAGTGTAATAGTAACAATTTATATTAGCCTCACGTGCTAACACTTAAATGGAAAACCAAGAGACTATAGAATAATCTGTTTGCAGTGAATTCCAACTTGTTAAATACTTGAAAAAAAAACAAAACCAAACCTAATACAATTTACAATGAACAATGAATTGATATTATGGGAAACTGTTGATGGTTATATTATTTTCAGTAGTAAAATTTCTAGTAGCTGGATAACTTCATCTGTCCTCCGTTTACTTGCTATAATTGCAGCTGCTGCTTCCTGTATTTATTGCCCAGTTTGCAGTCTCCAAAGGACTGATGATTGAAGAAGGCATTTATTGTGGCTTTTTTTTTTTTTAATAGGGGAAAGAAAATCATTGCTGTGTGGCTTCAGTTTACTGGTCTCCAATGTTCTGCTAGTCATTTTGGCATAGCAGCATAACAGAAGTGGAGATGCCTTCAAATACGGGAACTTTTTTTTTTTTAAACAAAGTAGTTTGTAGCAGATTCTTCGAGCTTTGACACTGTCAGTCCAGTTACTCATGCTGCTCGGAGGATTTCTGGGGAGACAGGGCTTTCTGCAAATATTCCAAAAGCCAGAGATTGTCCTGTAAAGGTAATATAGAAAGGAAGTTAGAACTAGAGCTCTTTTTTTATGGCATAAAAGAATCTTTCTTTTACACACTTAAACACACACGTGTGCATGTGCACACACGCACACTCTGCAATGAAAGGCCATATTTCTAGCTTTCCTTTAAAGGACAGGATGAGCTCTTAAGATGTAGCATGTGGTGTGCCACGTGTAAACTGAATAGCCATGCAATGTCAAGCTGTTTTGTATAAACGTAAGTATCAGGTTGAGACTGGACAGATATTGCTGTATTTTTTTAGGATGATGCTCTGACGCAGGACTATGTGGAAGATGCAAGGTGTGAGATTAAAGCAATTCATATTCAATAGTCTAACAAAGCTAGGTTTTATTTCCTCAGCTTCTAGCAAAATTCAATTTTAGTTATTCTGTACAGTATTTAACTTTCATTAATCTCTTTGGGCTTTGCATTTCACGCTTCAAATAAATTGCTATCTGAGACTGACTTCAGATATGCCTGTCAAATTATCTAGCATTTAAACAATGCCTTTTCATCTCTAAACATACTTGGATTTGAACATCTACTTCGTGTTGGACACTTGTATTGAAATGAGTTTATTTATATAGCTGTAGATATTTATTTTTCATTCTGTTAGTAGAAATACAGAATTGCTGAGTTACATAACGGTTGCTTATATAATCTATATGTACTAGATTTCTTTAAAATAAAGATTAATTCATAGGTGCCAGAGATTAATTCACAGGTGTTAGAGCCTCAGATGTCACAACAACTAAAAGAGAGCTGATAGTCTTGCTTTCTAATTTTTCTCTTCATCTTTAAGATGGTTCCATGGGAAGATCTCCAAACAAGAGGCTTACAATTTGCTGATGACAGGTACTTGTATTTCAGATGGAAATACAGTGGTAGTGGAACGACACAAAGTAATCCTGTTTATAACAGACTGCAGTAAAAATTGTTTTTTCAGTATAAACATATGAGCGTCAGACCTGTGGTTGCTACTACATTGCAAAAAAACCTCATGGCTGAGCACTGGGTATTTTTTTTTATATTCTCAAGTACAGTTAGTTTCATAATTCTGATATAAATAGTTAAATATTTTTTATTTTTGTAGTATATATATATAAAAAAATATCTTGGGCTTCATCAAAATGCTGAGGAGAAAATACTGTTATGTACTTATGGGAGAATGTATTATAAACTTTTTTTAGTCTCTCAGAGGAAATAATTTTTAAAATGAAAACATCAAGATTTCTGACTCATACTATCAAATAACATAACTTAAATAGGAGAACAAAAATCTTTAAGTTTTTTTTTTAAAACATTGTCAAACCTCCCACATGTACACCATATGCTCTTATAAAGAGGTGGCAAAAGTGGGGATAGGTTGTCAGCTACAGCTGAATGATTTTGCATTAACTTTGGCAGTTTAGAACTATTTCATCCTATTTGTGTGAAGAACAGGGATCGCTGTTGGAACTTACATCAGACTTTCTCCTTTAAGTGTGCAGTTCTTGCTAATTTGTACAGAAAGAGCTTTGATAAGAGGTCATAAATGACACTAAGATAAGTAACAGTGAATAACACTGTATTATGATATCTTTTCAGTTGGTCAGGTGTGCGGTTTTCTTGTGAGGCCTTCAGATAATACACCTGGTGATTATTCACTTTATTTTCGGACCAGTGAAAATATTCAACGTTTTAAAATATGTCCAACATCAAGCAATCAGTTTATGATGGGGGGCAGATATTATAATAGGTAAGTTTTAATATTTGTGTGTATTTTATACTTCTGTAAAGAATTTGTATAATGTATTGCTGATAACTTGCTGATGTGATCATAAAATTTCAGTATTTCTTAAGAACATACTAAGAGTTTTAACTAGCTTGCTTAGTAGTTAGTTGTAACTAAGCACATTCTAAAATCCTTCAAAAGCTTAAGTGTAACTTGTTTCTTTTAAAGTATTTTTCTCCTTCTGTAAATGATTTTCTTCACCCTATAAATTGGATTATGACATGTAATTAGGAGAGTGCTGTGTTGTCTTGGAAGCTACTATTTATAATAGGGAGTTTTGTGTATATGAAAGGGGAAAAATAAAATGTTAGTTTTATCGGAGACATTCAGTAGGGTTTTTAAAGTATAAATAATGGAAATGGGTACTGACAAGAAAGGGAAAAAATATCTTCATTGTTGAAAAAAGTCATTAAATTAATCACCTTAAAACATGTGAATGATACTTTGGTCAGAAGTACAGATCACTTCATTTAGAGTGATGAAACCTGGAATGGGTTTGTTTTGCCGTGGGTATAAAAATATGGTAATATCTACAAAAAGAAATGACAAGAGATAAGTTCCCCTTTCATGGGAGACACTATCAATACAGCTCCAACCTTGAATCTGTGAGAACCCTATGAATAAGATTATCGAGACTTCTCAGTACTCAAAACACACCTTTCTGTTTTAATTGAGGCCATTGCCTGTCAAATAATCAGAAATTTTCCAGACTTGTTCACCTAGAACCAGGGCATTCTTCATACCAATAGGTAATTTCTCTCGCTTCCAGCTTGGCTTCTGAGTGGGTAGAGATCCAGCAACTGGTGTGTTTGAGAAAATGTCAAGGTCTCCTAACAAAGAAGTTTGATGGACTTCTTGATATGATTTGAAATGGACGATGGTTTGAGATTAAGCAATTGGAACCTTATTAACCTATGTATATCCCACACACAGGCTGCTTGAGTACCTTCTACATTAATCAGTCTGGCCTCCAGACATCCTCATTGAAAATCAAGCTAGCTGCAGTGTCAGCCTTTGATGAAGGTAAATCCTCTTTTGCCCATTCTCTAGTTACATGGCTTATTAGGAGGATGATAGGCTAAAAGCCCACACCCTAGGTGATGTCAAACTAATTAGCAAATTAGTGGAAGTCTTATTAGTCTCAAATGGCTTTGCAACATGAAATAGATAGTATAGCTCCAGAAGCTTACTGCAATAAGTTATTCCTTTAGGAAATTAATTTCCCATTGCTGTATTCACTTGAAGCATATGTAATAAAATTTACCTAGAGAAGATTCTTTCCCTGACATTGGATGGAAAGAAGATTAAAAGATTAAGGATCACTAATTTATGATAATATGCTTTTTGAGGGTTTTTTGAATATTTTGGTACCTAGGTTGCAAAGATACTCCTCGGTGAAAGAGAACTGCTTGGCTTTGAAAGACTTCTAGTTTTAGTTGAGTGTTTTGGGGAATTACTAATATAGTCCTAGGCTCAAATTCCGTCCAAGTTAGTATTTACTGAAAGTTGATAAACTTCTTGGAAGTTCAAACAGTATGTAATACAAGGTAATGATGCAAAATGAAGGTGGTAACTGCCCCAAATTATTTACCATAAGATCTACTGCATAGGACAACAAATAAGAAGCAGGAAAAAAGGAATAACTTTCTGTAGGCTTTTTAATTCTTGTACTGGTTTATTTGTTATGGACACTGGAAGAAGGAAGTCTTTAAATATATGAAGACTAAGGTGAATTGTTGTATGGAACAATCAGAAGTGTCTGAAAAGCATCAAATGACATTGAATCCAAAACAGAAACATAGGAAGTATGAATTTATGCAAGATAATGAAATTATTTATGAGCATTTCTTGGGGTAGAGAGAACATCTGTTTTTCTTCTCTATAATTTATCTAAAAACATAGAGTTTGTCTTCAAGGTGAAAAACTAAAGTTTGAAGAAGTGCCGCTTGTTTAAATGCATCTGTTAAACAGTTTTCATTGATCTTTTTTATAATAAGCTATTTCTTTAAATGCTCTGAAGGTATCTGCTTTAAATATGAAACTAGTATTAGACTGGAACTTTAAAAAATCATCCTTGGTAGTAGTGTTGTGTCATGGCTTTGGCCAAATTGGCCAATGGCCAGCGACAGATGCTCTCCTCCAACCTCTTGTACACGGAGAGGAGGAGGAGAGATAAAGAGATTTACGAGTTTAGAAGAAACTAAACTCCTTTAATGAGATATTAATAATAAAATAAAAAGGAAAATAATGAAATAGATACAGTATATACAAAACCGTATTAAGCTCCCAGGATGATGTCACCGGCAGGCACTGGGGAAGTCCCAGGCTGGACTCAGCGATGGGTGGGAACTGGGTTCCACAGATGGAGTCAGGAACACACGGATTGGGATCAAAGGCAGATGAACAGACAAGGTCCTCCTCAGACATTGGCCGTTGAAGGAAGAGAGTTGACCCTTTGCTCCCTCAGCTTTTATACTGAACGTGGGTCAGATGGGATGGAATACCCCTGTTGGTCAGTTTTGGGTCACCTGTCCTGTCCACTCCTCCCTGCAGGTGGGACCCCTCTACGCTTTTCTGTTTCTGACCCTCCAACAGGGCAAATAATGAAATTAGCTGACCTGGGTTGTTATAGCAATAAGTCTAAGCAAGAGCCTCTGTGCGTACCATTCCTTGGCACAAACTGTCTTATCACTCTGAACGAACCAGTTTAGATGCAATATGCTGTTAATTTCAGAGAGTTAGAAGAGGCCTAGCTAAGAAGTAAAATTACTGAACAGAAAGTTGGTTCTGTTTTACCTCAAACCAGGACATGTTGTTTCTCTTAATATTCTTCTCTTGCTGTTTTAGCAATTGTAAGTGGGATTAAAAAATGGATAAAATAAAGCCAATCTGTTCTTTGTTTGCAGAGTATTAATCACAGTTATAGTCACATAAATTGCAGACCAAAGATTTTCCATACAAAAGTAAGAGCCTGAAGAATAGTAAGGAAACCAACTCAAAGGTTGGCTATTGTTTTATTTGCCGTGTAATTTGAATATCCAGACATGGTACTGAAATGTCCGCAACCTATATCAGCAATGCTATGTCTCTGCCTATATTCCAAAAGCAAGCCAAAATTATTCTGGGTGATCATGGGGAAAATTTTACTAACTGTGTATCATGAAATCTCAAACAGAAAATATATACTTACTAGCCTGTGGCAACACCATCCTCAACACACTCTCTCTCCTCTCATCTCAGAAGCTAAGCAGCATTGGGCCCAGTTAGTACTTGGATGGGAGACTGCTTGGGAATACTGAGACCAGGTGTTGTAGGCTTCTAGCAAAGGGCCATGAAGATGATGAAGGGATTAGAGTATCTGTCATATGAGGACAGGTGGAGAGAGCTGGGACTGTTCAGCTTTGAGAAGAGAGGGCTGGGGGGGAGAAATCTTATCACTGTGTATAAATACCTGATGTGAGGGAGTAGAGAGAGAGACAGACTCTTTATAGTGGTTGCCAGTGACAGAAAAAGAGGCAGTGGGCACAAATGGAAATACAGAAAATTCCATCAGAACACAAACCGCTTTTTTTTTTTTTTCTACTGTGAGAGTCATCAAACATTCGAAGAGGGTGCCCAAAGACATTGTGGAGTCTTCATCCGTAGAGATACTCAAAACATGACTGAACAAGGTCCTAAGCAATCTGTTCTTGTTAACCCTCCTTTGAGATGGGGACTTGAACTAGATCATCTTGGAGGTCCCTTCCAACCTCAACTATTCTGTGAATAACTTACATCATTTACAGGGGTTTTCTGTTCGATGTGGGGTTCTTTTGTTTGTTGTTTGGTCTTTGTTGTTGTTGTTGTTTAGAATAGTTCCAGTTGGAAGGAACCTACAGTGATCATATAGTCCCGGACTGACCAAAAGTTAAAGCATATTACTAAGGGCATTTTCAACCTCTCTAGGAAGCCTGTTCCAGTGTTTGACCACCCTCTTGGTAAAGAAACGCTTCCTAATGTCCAGTCTGATCCTCCCCTGACACAGGTTTGAGCCATTCCCCTGTGTCCTGTCCCTGGATCCCAGGGAGAAGAGCTCAGCACCTCCCTCTCCACGTCCCCTCCTCAGGAAGCTGTAGAGAGCAATGAGGTCGCCCCTCAGCCTCCTTCTCTCCAAACTAGACAAACCCAGAGTCCTCAGCCACTCCTCATAGGACATGCCTTCCAGTCCTCTCACCAGTTTTGTTGCCCTCCTCTGGATGCAATCTTACCTTCACATCCTACTTAAATTGTGGGGCCCAGAACTGCACACAGTACTCAAGGTGAGGCCGCACCAACGCTAAATACAGCAGGATCATCACCTCTCTTATCCGGCTGGTTATGCTGTGTTTGATGCACCCCAGGATGCGGTGTGCCCTCCTGGCTGCCAGGGCACACTGCTGACTCCTATTGAGCCTGCTGTCAACCAGCACCCCCAGATCCCTTTCTGTGGGGCTGCTCTCCAGCCGCTCCTCTCCCAGTTTATACTTGTGTCCAGTGTTACTCTGTCCCAGGTGCAGAATCTTGTCCCTCAAGAGAGTCAACAGCACCTCCCAGTTTAGTATCATCAGCAAACTTGCTAATGGTGCATTCAACTCCTGTGTCCAAATCACTGATAAAAATATTGAACAGAACTGACCCTAGAATTAAGGCCTGAGGAACACCACTGGTGACTGGTTGCCAGCCAGATGTAGCCCCATTCACTACAACCCTTTGAGCCTTACTGTTCAGCCAGCTCTTCACCCAGTGCACCGTGAACCTGCTCACAGTTGGACAACTTGTCCAGAAGGATGCTGTGAAGGACAGTACCAAAAGCCTTACTAAAATCCAGAAAAACTACATCTGCGCCTTCCCTTTATCCACTAGGCAGGTGACCTTATTGTAGAAGGTTATTAAATTAGTTAGACAGGACTTTCACTGTTGTGAAGCCACGTTGACTGTGCCTGATGATTGCATTGCTCTTTAAATGCCTTTCAATAGCATCCACTGTGAACTTCTCCATAATTTTTCCAGGTACTGAGATTAGACGAACAGGTCTGTAGTTCCTTGGGTCTTCCCTCATGGCCTTCTTGTAAACTGGAATAACGTTGGCTAGTTTCCAGTCAGCGGAGACCTCCCCAGACTCCCAAGACATTTGGCAGATGATTGAGAGGGGTCCTGCTGTAACATCCACTAGCTCCTTCAGTACTCTAGGATGAATCTCATGAGGCCCCATGGACTTGAGAACATTCAGCTGATACAACTGGCCCCTTACAATTTCAGTGTCCACAAATGGAAGGTCACTGTACTGCAGTCACGGTCATCTGACTAAGGGGACCGGGCACCCCAAGGTCTATCAGTATTATTGAATATTGAGGAAAGAAAAGCATTGATTGCCTCTGCTTTTTCTTCATCCTTATTTGTCAGGTGACCATCTTCAAGTATCAGTCCAGTGTTTTTCTTAAACCTTGTCTTGCTATAAACATACTTAAAAAATCCTTTCTTGATATCTGACACAACACTGGCCAGTTTCAACCCTAGTTGAGCTTTGGTCTTTCATGTCTCCTCCCTGCGTATCTGAACCATGGCTCTAATCTTCCTGTGAAGCCTGACCTCGCTTCCAGAGATCATACAATTTCTTTTTCCTCCTGAGAACCAAGAGGGGTTCCCTGTTCAGCCAAGCTGGTCTTCTACCCCACTTGCTTGGCTTAGGACACGATGGAATTGCCTGTTCTTGTGCTTTTAAAAGGTGGTTCTTAAAAACTGACCAGCACTCACAGACCCCTAAACCCTCAAAAGCAGATTCCCAGGGAACACTGCTAACTAACTCCCTGAGTAGCTTAAATTTGCTCTCTTGAAATCCAGGGTAGCAACTCTGCTGACCTTTTTTCTCGTTACACTGAAAATTTTAAACTCATCCATTTCGTGGTCACTGTGGCCAAGACAGCCACCTACCATCACATCTCCTATGAGTCCTTCTCTATTCACAAACAACAAGCCTAGGAGGGTACCTTTCCTAGGTGGCTCACTGAGTACTTGTGACAAGAAGTTATCTTCCACAAACTTCAAGAATTGCTTGTCACAGCAGTATGATATTCCCAGTTATGTCTGGGAAGTTGAAATCTGCCATAAGGACAAGGGTGACCGATCCAGAGATTTTTCCTAATTGCCTGTAGAATACCTCATCAGTGATAACATTCTGGCTGGGTGATCGATAGTAGACACCCACTATGACATCTGCTTTGTTTTCCATCCCCCTAATCCTCACCCAGAGGCTCTCAACTACATCATCCCTACCTGTAAGTGCTGTACAGTCACACCTCTCCCTTACATACGGTGCAACTCCTCCACCTCGCCTGTCCTGCTCCCTCCTGAACAGCCTGTAGCCCTCCATCCTAGCACTCCAGTTGTGGGATTCATTCCATCAAGTCTCCCTAATACCAGTGATATCATAGGTCTGGGAACTGACTAACTGACATGTCAGCAGTTGGAATAACTCTTAATTCACCCATTAAGGATTAAAGAAATTATACTGGTCATGATGATGAGATACTTTTAAAATTATCCTGGTAGCTAGGATCTGGGCAGCCTAATAAGCCCTATGCTAAACATTTTACAATTACTAAACTGTAATATAGTATTGAGATTCATTTTTATTTCTCTATATCAAACCAAGTTTAACCATTCAGGTTTTTAATTCATATTTATTTATACTTTCCTCGATGCACTTTGTGTAAGTAGGATTTTGTTGCTGTCAGATGCTGAAAAGAGTTATAAACCCTTTTTTCCTGTTCCTTAGATTCTTTTTGTGGTGAGTCTGATTTCATGCTTTACATTTTATATGTTAGATAACTTGGACCACTTGCAAATTCATTCTCAAGTGTATTTGAAGCTATGTGGTATCTTTCTGTTTGCAGTGTTTGGCTTGTTCAGTCATTTGGGCTGCTTTAGTGGTAAGATAATATACAATGACCATCTGAGTTGAGTTAATCACTCCATCAAGGCATAAAGTCCTAGTCTATATGGCACTCTAACTCCAAAATGAGTTTTCGAATACAGCTCAGTTTATTCTTCAGCTCATTTTACAACATTGGAAGAAATCAGGCAATTGCTTTTTATGTTGAGGGATGACTCCTGTTTTTATAACCAAGGAAGGAGAGGAGGTATTGACAGTCAAGGTATTCTCAATTTGATGAATGAGGAAAAAATTATATAAAGCTGTTTTATTATTGATTGCCCTCATAACAAGATGTTGGCAATAGCTCTTCAACATGCAAAATATGAGTGATTATTTTATGCAGTGTGGTAAAGTTTAAATCTTTATGGAGAAAATGGCATATGCATATTGCATATCAACAAAAATTGAAATTTTTAGTAATACTGAGAAATTCAAGTCACTTTACAAACCTGAAAAATAAAAGTGTTTGTGGGGCATTGACTTAACAAGCATACACTAGTTCATAGCTTTAGAAGAATGAGATAGAAAAAAAGCAAACAGAGATTTCTTTCTATTGTTTTATTTACATGTTTTTATGATCATTTTTATAGTATCCTATATCTTTCCTTTGTACAAAATTTTATTTAACTGTAGTAGGACAAAGATCTATCACACATGCCTTATTCTTTACATTTTCACACACAGCTAATGGTATATATGAAGTGAGAAAACACATAAAGTATATTTTTGTTCTCCGCTTAATTACTTAGTTCTTTATTTTCAGGTTGATATTTTGTATATGAATGATTTATCTGTATTGATGTTAACGTTACTTCTCTTTATTACAGTGAAACTTTCAATAACTGCAAAAATAAAAGCATCTCAAAGATACATTGAATTTTAGCTTGTGTCTGTCACTACTTCTCTCCTGATCCTTCAAAATACAATTTAAACCTGATTCTGGTAATTGGAATGCAAGCTTCCCTGTAGAGGAGTGTTGCTGACTGGGTAGTTAATTTAACATGATAGCTCATTGATTTTGAAGTATAATCTGCATAATCCATGTTACAAAACTTTTTATTTCTCACTCCTGACTTCCTAGAAAGAAATTGCTTTGCACTGTTTGAAGCATCTCCCATTCCCCTTCCCTAGTTACTCTAGGACTTTGAAAATAAAATAGCAATTTTCAGCCTGGTTTGAGAGCTGGGAAATGCACGTGTGTTACTTGAATGTGGAAAAGGTAGTGTACTCATTTGGCATTGTGGTGGGTTGACCTTGGCTGGACACCAGGTGCCCACCAAGACCCTCTCTCACTCCCCCTCCTCAGTGGAGCAGGAGGAGAAAATAAGATGAAAAACTCGTGGGTTGAGATAAAGGCAGTTTAATAAAGAAAAGCAAAGGCTGCATGCAGAAGCAAAGGAAAACAAAAAGATTTATGCTCTATTTCCCATCAGCAAGCGATGTCCAGCCACTTCCTGGGAAGTAGGGCCTCAATATGTGTAGCGGCTGCTTTGGAAGACAAACGCCTTAATAACGAATGCTCCCCCTCCTCCTCCTTTCTCTCAGCTTTTATTGCTGAGCACAATGTCATATGGTATGGAATATTGCTTTGGTCAGTTTGGGTCAGCTGTCCTGGCTATGTCCCCTCCCAACCTCTTGCCCACCCCAGCCTGCTGGCCTTTGGGGATGAGGAGTTTGGGAGACAGCCTTGAGATGCCGTGTGAGCACTGCTCAGCAGTAGCCAAAACTAGTTTATCACATTCTAGCTACAAATACAGAGTACAGCACTATGAGGGCTGCTATGGGGAAAGTTAACTCCATCCCAGCCAGACCCAGTACAAGCATTTTTAACAACTAATTGAAAATTTTCCGTGGAGTTTTCTAAACTCATAATACATTATGAGTACAGTTCTGTGAATTTTCTTGACTTCAATGTATTAGTAAATTTTCATTGCTGCAAATGAGATTATGATGTTTAACACTTGATTTTTATTATAAATTTGTGAGGAAACGTAGTGTGATTACATGGAAAAGCAAATTCTCATACAGAGGAAAAACTAACTGGTTTAACATCTTAAATCTTATTTCTCTTATTTGAACAGTATTGCTGAGATCATTGAACATTATAGAAAAGAACAGATTGTTGAAGGATATTACCTTAAAGATCCTGTTCCAGTGCAGGTAAAACTTCATCTCTGAGCACTTGTTATTGAAGATATTGACATAATCCTCAAATATTTATAATATAGGAACTGAATTACAGTAGAGGTATCTGTGATAGTTAAGCAGCATCATCCCCTCCTGATTTTTTGTTTTGAGCTTGTGTGTTTCTTTCATTTTATCCTCATATGCATTCACTTATCTAAAGTTGGCTTCTATTAAACAGAAGATATGGTAAGCTTTGTCTGTGCTCTGGGGTGTAAATGCTCCATCTTGTGTCCCCAGCTCTCATTTCTGATTGAACCAATGCTGTGCCTTAATACCATGTTGGGTTGAGGGGGGGAACTAGGCTGCCTTTCATTCTTCTGTGTCTGGTGTCTTTCTTCCCCCAGAGAAAAACCTATATGCACAGAAAAGCTTCAGAGATGATCAGGGGGCTGGGATTACAGGGCATGTTCTGGAACATTGTTGCCCTGTAGCATAAATTCATCCTAAGAGACCACCAATAATAAACAAACCACATCATCTAGTTTTTCATAAAGTTATAGCTAGTTCTAAAGTATATTTGTATACTTTGTTCCCTATCTATTCTCAAACTTTCCTGTTTTGATGGTTAGAAATTTAGTTTTAATTTCCAACCTAAATAGTTACCCCTTTGTTAGATCTATTTTATTAATACATGAACATTTCTTGTATTCTCCATTAGTCAACTCACTAAGCTGAGCATACCAAACCTGTTTTTTGTCTCTTCATAACATTCTTGTAGTTGCCCTACTATCACCGATTCCAGTGTGAATTTGTGTTTCTTCAATGTAATGGACCAGAACAGCTCAGAATACCATGTCATTAGTAATTCCTTTTTTCTGTGAGAGTACTTACCAGATATTAGAATACTAGATACTAGAATACTATCTGTGTCGTTATCGTAGCCACATTATATTATATTGTTTTCTATTGGTAAGTATCAACAAGTGCAAATTTTACATTGTATTACTAGACTTATGCTTTATTATTCTGATCATTCCTTTATTGTTGATTGGCTTGTCATCAATGCTTCCCAGTTGTCTGCTACTATTAACTCACGCTCTGTAATGTGATTGAGACAAATGTGAGGAAATTTGAATTCTGAGACTGATCCTTGAAAAGCTTCACCTAGTGACTTTCCTTGTTCTATGTAATTCTTTTTGGATCATGGCAATCATCTTCACTTTGGCAATTTGTATATCCACTTATGGTTCCTGTATCAATAACTTTCTCTGCATTGACTAATTTTCCATGTGAGACTGCATAAAATTCTTTTAAGTTATTCAGATATATTTGTGACTTTCCTTTGTTGTTTTTTTTTTAAAAAGTTATTGGTGGTGTAATTACATCTAGTTGTGTGTTCTCCCACATACTGTCATCTGTTTTTGAAGTAAAAATTTCAGAAGTCTTGTGTACTATTCAGTTCCATCTAATAGACTTCCTGTTTTTAATTTGAAATTTACTTTACATTTTCACTAGATCTGTTGTTTTGTACATTGTTTCTTTCATAGCTATGTTATGGAGATTATCTTGAGTTAGTAAAAATTTGTATATTGCTTCCATTGTGAGTCCTATAATTCCTTTTACTGAAATGTTTTTCATCTTGCCTTTGTCATGTTGTTCAAACCCATAATTCTTATAGATATATGGGGGGAAGGGAGAAAAGGTAGAGTATTTAGTGTGGAGCCAGTGCACGTATCACTTCATCTCAATACTGTTCTCACTACTTGACAGTCTTGCTTTTCATGTTTTCTTACGGCTAAAGAACTTTTGTTGATCAGCTGACTCGGTAAGGTCAAACTTGGCTTGACATTTGGCCATTCTAGCTTGGTATTTACATTTCCAGATCTTAGTTTTCTATGTGAATTTATCCTTTTTCTATTTCCTGTTTCTACTTTTTCCTATTGTTTTTTGTTAGAATGATACCCATTTAGGGCATGAGTGCTAATAACATTAGTGAGGGACTGTGCAACTTTGCGTGTTAATCATTCCATTTAATTGTGACCTGCCCCATTCTTGTTGATTCAGAGTTTATCCTTAATTACTCAGTCCCAAAAGCCTCGGTAGAAGACAGTTAGAAGCTAAATAACCTTTAAAGACTTGTGTAAATTTTGCATAAATCACTGTAAAAAATGCTGCTTTCTATTTAGTGTTAAAAAAATAAATACAGATGTTACTTTGTGAAAGTTGGTCTGTATTTAAACCTTATTTTTCTTCTCATATTATAATTCTGGCCTAATCATTCCACAAGAAATAGTTATATTACTTTTCTGGCAAAGGTATTGTATTAAATTATATTAGTTTTTTTAAACACATGAGAGAATAATAATAAAGAATTGGTAGCATTCAATAAAATTTCAGTTACAGCTTCATAGTGTGCAATTGTTTCACAGTGATTTCTGAGCTTAAAAAAAAGTTGATTTCTTCCTTGTTTACCAGCATCAAGAACAAGTGCTTAATGATACAGTGGATGGAAAAGAAATCTACAATACAATTCGTCGCAAAACAAAGGATGCTTTTTATAAAAATATTATCAAAAAAGGATATCTTCTGAAAAAAAGTGAGTTGTGTTTGCTTCTATGATTTTTTTTTTCTAAAAAATGCAGATATGGATGCATATTTTGTGTAGTATTTGTACTAGTGGAGGCAAAATTTAAGTGAGTAAAAGGTGGTAGAAAGCCTGTAAAGGGTATGAAAGGTTCTTTTTCCTTAAGAAGTACTTAAATAGAAAGACATAATACATAAAATGACCTGTAATATGAAGATGTTGATTGGCAGTTCTTTCCAAAAAATCAAAACAGCACAAAAACTAAGCACCTTTTTTCAAAGGTAACATTCAGAATCATTAAATGAAGTGCATTTTCATAAAATGTATTCATATTTAATGCACAACTTGTTTAAATTTAAGATGATCACATGGATTAAAGAGAGCTAGATTAATGTAAATCAGTACATTCATTGGAGACCAGAGCTGGTTTAATTTTGTTATTCCAAGTTAGGTAATATGTTTAATTTAAAAATGTATATTCTGGTATACAAGGTACATTGAGACTTTTTTAAGGTTCTAACACTGACGCAGTCAACATAGCATAGAATAATTGGATTAAAAGCTGACTGACTCATCTCAATATATCCCTGAAGAATTACCATGGAGCAAGATTTTGAAGTTCTGAGGAAGCTAGTCCCTTTCCAAGTATCATGATTTATTTTTATTCATGTTTCCACTAAAGTTGATTTTGAAAAAATAAAAAAAAAAATTAAAAAAGAGTATTAACATTTCTGCATATGGCAAAGGCAGTAGCTAAAACAATAAGTACTAGATAGTGATTTGGATAGCAAGCAAAAGTGAGAAAGAAGGTAAGCATTTAAATGTAGCCAAATTTAAAAGATGCATTCAAAGGAAATTCAGAGGAAAACTAGATCCTCTGAATAAAGTAAGGAAAGCATCTCTTCTCTTGAGAGTGCTAATTCTGAGAAAATGTGTAGAGGGATGGGGATGTGGTAGGGTGGGGAATCAGCTGAGAATGCACTTGAAGTGAAAATCTTTACCTAAAAGGGATAATGAGATACTTTAAATGTGCAAGTAGGAGTACTGAGTAGGTGTGGAGAGATGCACATACCTGCATACAGAACAGAAATTTAATAAAATCACTCTTCCATCTAGTAGAGTATAATAACTGTATGTTAAAGTTAGTTTTCCAGAACAGTAAGTACTAGTGCTTGTTTATGAAGGGCTGTGGTGGATCTATGATGATCAAGTTGAAAATTAAAGCTGAATGTTTTTCTAAAAGGTACTGTGGTTTATGTATGAATTAGTTGCAGAAAGTTCCTTATCAGTTGTAATTCAGAGGACAGTAAACAGCGAGTGATTTATTTTTGGTTTAGTCAGTGGCTAAATCTGGATTTTACTGATACATCTAATGTGTCTTCCAACAAACTCTGACATTTAAATCAAAGGTTATTATTTTAAAATTTTTTTTTTCTGAAACATGTGGAACTGGTCAAATTTTTGGATATAGGTGGTGTGTTTAGGGCATGGTTCTGATCCAAGTTTGTATATATTGTATTCCCATTTATATTCTTCAGTCATTCTGTTTTAAGATATTGTGATGCAATCTGTTATGCTGATCAGTTGATTAGAGTTTAGGAATAATTTTCTCATGTCAAGAGAAATCTACTTCTTAATTAAAATAGCCATAATAAATTGGATCATTTTGATCATCAAATTGAAAACTGTATAGACACAGTCTTCCCACTGATATGAACGGAGCTCATATGCACTTGCTTGATCCTGTTGAGATTAATGAAAATGTTAGAGAACCATCTAAAATTGTACCCGAATCTGTGAAGAGGATCTAGTTTTAGCTACATGCTGCAAAAAATTGAGTATGTATACTGATGTTATTGCTTAAGCGTGATTAACTATACATTGTTTTTCTGTTTGTATTTTGCAAAATCCTTACCTGCCCTCTTTTTTCTTCATTTACAAAATTTACATTTTCTTTAAAACAACATTGTAACTTCTTACTTGCTTTCCTTACAGGTAAAGGAAAGAGATGGAAAAACTTGTACTTTATATTGGAGGGAAATGATGCCCAGCTTATTTATTTTGAAAGTGAAAAACGAGCCACAAAACCTAAAGGATTAATAGACCTTAGTGTGTGTTCAGTCTATGGAGTACATGACAGTTTATTTGGCAGGTGGGATGCTGGCTTTTAATTCTTGTACATGCAGCAGGACAGTTAACTACTAGTTTGAGGCATATACACTAATGAACAGCCTGGCACAATAAGCTTGCTTTTTTGACATCTGAGCCCTGGTAACTGTCCACGTGTGTTTTTTTAGCTTTTGCTGATTGTGAAATGAAAGCATTATGACTTTTAGTTTGTGTTGCATTTTATTCCATAGATGGTGTAGATTGCAAGAGCATATGTAGACAGATTTAACTGATTAATGGTAACTTGTTAAGCCATGGCAACTTGATTGCTAGCAACAAATTCTAGTAAGAAATTTTAGAACTTAGTCTTAAGATTTTCTCATGTAATATGATGTAATAATGATTTGGCCTTTTGCATTGTCATTTTTCAATATTGTGTATTAATTGTTCCACATTTCATATTACAGGCGTTAAAAAGATTACGAAGCAACTGTATTGAGGGTTTTAATCCTGTTGAACCGAGAATTGATAAGATCAAGAATTTTGTCAATTCCAAAAGATCTGCATTCTTTTGTCGATAGGTATTAGAAAGCTAAATTAATTAGATAACTTATCAGTGCTTTTCTATTTAAGAATCAGTAAGAATGAGATTAGACCAACATTAGAACAGTAAGTTAGTTCATATAAGCAAACATTTTACAAATTATTTTTGTAAGATAATTAGATTCAGAGATAATTTTCACAATTTCATTTACTGTACTAATTTTGATTATTCAAAATATGTCAACTGCAAGTGATGTGATTATTGGCAAAGAAGTTGAGAATCAAAACACTTTCTGATATCATTGGTAACTAAGATGAAAGAGGTCATATCTTTTTTTTCATTGTTAATTACAAAAAAATGCACAGTCCTGTGTGATATAGAAGAAAAAGATGCATTTACTCCTACAAATGTTATTTTTTCATAACAGATAGAAAAACACATTAAACAAAAGCTCTGGTTATTCCATGCATCTTAATATTTATTAAAAGTATTTAATCAACTTTAAGTCTTTTCACAGAGATAATGTGAAGATAGATGTTTAAAATTAGTGGCATTTCTTAAGCTGCAAAGATCTGGTGTTCTTGCATCATCTGATTTTTTATACACTTCTCAATCATTTTGAAAAATCTACACAATTATTGCAATGAGGAGCTATAGATATGAGAGTACCATTTAAAAAACACCTACTGAAATGTTCCTCATGTAAGTTGGCAATTATGCTGGAAGCTTGGGTGTAGACTGTAAACAAGGAACATTTTGGTTAATGGTGACCATCTGTTAAGCGGCTTCTAAGAAACACTGTAGTGTGGGTTAAAATGTAGTTGGATAATAAGTAACGCTAAAAGTGTGGGTAGAAGGAGATGCATGGTTGCGCCTGCTTGGGAAAGCTGTTGGTGAAGAACTGTAGCTGAGACAAAATTCCTCTTATATTTTAAGTAGGTGGTAAAAACTACCTTTCCTCAGAAATACAGTGAGGGCTGTATCTTTGCATGTCTGGTGAAAATGATTTAAGTAGCCCCTGACCTGGCTACTTCTTGCCCCTCCCCAATCCTCCTGTGGGCATAGCCACAAAATGCCATGCCAGTATTTCCCTGAGCAATGGATGGGGAGAAGAGAAGACTGAAACTTCACTTGCAAGTGAAGTAAGATCCTTCATGTAATCCTGTGTTTAGGAGAACGAAATTCCCTTGAACGTAATGTGAGAGGTCATGAATCAAGTGTGCACTTTAGCTTGTAATGTAGCAGTACAAAATATTTTTAATATTTCTTGACAAATGAGTTGTAAAATGGTGAGTATGTTATAATTGCATTTAAAGCTTTAGAAGTTTATATCGCACATATTCAATGATTAGTATGTGATCCAATACACATTTTATTGGTTCTGAGAGCTACGGAACATGTTCAGATAAGGAATTCCTTATGTTAATATAGTTTCCTGAACTCCTAAAACAACAAATCCATAATGCATGATTAATTGGTTGGGAACTAATGCTGAACCTGTGCATCATTTAAAATGCTTGTGGGGAATAGTCCTCATTAACTTTTAAGTTTTTTATGTTATCAGGTGTATTTTGCCTCAACTGTATTGTAAGTCAGTGTACATGCATATTCAATACAAACTGTTCCAAGTTTCTTAAACATTCTGAAAAAAACTAGTTGAACTGCAGTGCAATTTTATTGAAATTACATAATTCATTCAAACCAAAATGCACTTTTGAAGCATGTAGAAACTTTTCTTGGTGTGGTTTTTCCTGTTTCCAAGTGTGATGATGCTACACTTTTGTTTGTTTTTAAGGCCAAACTGTTTTCAGATAGTAGTTCAGCACTTCAGTGAAGAGCATTACATCTTTTACTTTGCAGGAGAAACTCCAGAACAATCACAGGTGAGAGCTTTTGTTGGTAAATATAACTTTAAAAGTAATTTTTTGTTTTGTAGTGTTTAATGATATTATCCTTCTCTAATAGAAAGCAAACATACCACAGATGGTGACTATGTCTACATTAGCAAATATATACCATGCAGTAGTAGCAGATCTGTAAGGGAAATAGTTGGTGCTGAGAATCCAGCACCTACATTACCTGCGCTTTAGGGATTTTACTTTGGACAAGTTCTAGTCTGGTCCCATGGACTGAACTTCCATTAGTTTCCATTAGATATTTCTGGAGAATATCTTTTGGAATAGTTCAGTCAAAAAAATTGTTTGCTCTCCAGCACTCTTCCATGTAATAAATCAGAGCATGGTAAGCAGGAGTTCTGCTTCAAGAGCACATTCCTGATATGCACTAAAATGCTACTGCAGGTATCTCCCACCAATCAGAATCTATTGAGCCTTTTACAGTTATTTGTCCTGTCCATAAATTGGTCATTGTTTACAGTCTTAGGCCCTGATCTTGCACGAAAAATAAGGGTGGGTTTTTTTGTTTTACATTGGTATCATTTAGTTATTAGCTCTCTAGCAGTTAATGTTTGCTGATTAAGAATTGTAGGAATGGAGTCTAATTCTCTAAAAGTCACTCACCAACAGGAGAGCATATGGAAGATGTGACAATGTTGTTTTGGTATTCCGGAGCTCTGAAATACACCTGTTGTGTCAGAAGTTAAGCTATGCATTTGATTTTATTTAAGAATGTGTAGTAGGCAGAATATCTTGTCAGGACAGGCAGAATATCCTGTCCTGTTTTCTGAGTGTTTGGTATAATCTGCTTTTGGTTTGGATTTGCTTAACACTTAAGCTGTTCATTGCGTTTATACAGAATATAGGGATTTCTTTGTAAAATTATTCTGATTAAAGCAAGTCAGATGTTTTACTGATACTTCTGTTCTCAGAAGTTACAGCTGTCTGTACCTTGTAACATTTCACAGAAGAATAGTTTTGTTGGTATATTAAGGAAAACTTGATGGATTTCATATAATGTGGTAAACATCAAAGCAGCTGTCCAATGGATTACATGTTGTCTGAGGTTTGTACAAACCATTAAGTGAATGTAATGTAATGTAGAGTGCAGCCTCATATGCTAGTATCATTGTGCATACTGTGGTGCTGCTGTAAACTTTGGCATTTAAGGGGATAGGTTTTCCTGTTAGGAGGGGGAATAAAGATGACTTTGTATCTAGGAAATATTTAATTTAGAGTATTTAGTAGGTTCTATGGTTCTTTATTTGCTTTTCCTTATTTAAATAAGAAAGCAAGCTAGTAAAAATGTGATGCATAGTTGACAGTTCTTCCTTTTGTGGAATATTTTGAAAGCTTAAACTTTACTCAGTGGTTTACCTGAGAATAACTGCAATATAAAATATAGCTGTATTTTTAAAATGTGGAAGGTAATGTAAAGGATAAGAATGAAAATATTTATTTCTTTAATGGTATTTGAGAGTAGGTAGTAGATCTTTGCGTTACGCTTTTATGAATGTTAGTCAAAGCCTAAATTTTGTGCTTCATAAGAGCTTACAAAATTTGGGGGTGTGGGGTATGAAAACATGAGAATGAGGCTATAGCATATCTTCCACCTTCCAAAGTATCTACTCTGCTTTATGTATTTGTGAGCAGAGAGAATGGGGGTGTAGGTTATACTTTTTGGTGTTTTTCTATTAATGCTGCTTTGGTTTTTGTTTGAAGCATATGGAGTAAAATACAACTGTAATATAAAAACAGAGGAGAGAACGATCAGAATAGTTTGACTTGTTGACTGTTATTTTCTCAGAAGCAACCAAGTCTTGCTTCATTTTATATGCAATTTGTGTTTAATTCAATATAACTAATCTGGAAAATTGATAAAGGTAACACTGTATATCCATTAGTAATGCTTGATATTTCTAAAAGAGAAACTTTCAGATTTGCAAACGTTTATTTAGTTTTACTGAGAAAGATATGAATTTAGCTTTGCCATTCAAATTTTCATACTTTGAATTGCATACAAATTGGTTCTTTGTAAGCTAAAGAAACAACTTCAGATACTTCAATGTATTATTTTTTTTACATGTCTGCTCTACTGCAAGAAGCCGAATCTGACTTTTTGTTACACTGTTTTGTGCCTTTCTCTCTTAGGACTGGATGAAGGCTCTGCAGATGTTTTGCAGTTTAAGAAAAAACAGTCCAGGGACATCAAATAAACGTCTACGTCAGGTGAAGCTATATAGATCATAGAATCATAGAATCATTTAGGTTGGAAAAGACCCTTGGGATCATCGAGTCCAACCATCAACCCCACTCTACAAAGTTCTCCCCTACCCCATATCCCCCAACACCACATCTAAACGACTCTTAAACACATCCAGGGATGGTGACTCCGCCACCTCCCTGGGCAGCCTATTCCAGTGTCTGACCACTCTTTCTGGGAAGAATTTTATCCTGATGTCCAGCCTAAACCTACCCTGCTGCAGCTTGAAGCCATTCCCTCTTGTTCTATCGCTAATTACCTGTGAGAGGAGACCAGCACCAACCTCTCTACAGTGTCCTTTCAAGTAGTTGTAGAGAGCGATGAGGTCTCCCCTCAGCGTCCTCTTCCTCAAACTAAACAGTCCCAGCTCCTTCAATCGCTCCTCGTAAGATTTATTCTGCAGGCCCTTCACCACCTTCGTTGCCCTCCTCTGCGCTCGCTCCAGCACCTCGATATCTCTCTCGTATTGAGGTGCCCAGAACTGGACACAATACTCAAGGTGTGGCCTCACCAGTGCTGAGTACAGGGGGACAATCACCTCCCTCCTTCTGCTGGTCACACTATTTCTAATACAAGCCAGGAGGCCATTGGCCCTCTTGGCCACCTGGGCACACTGCTGGCTCATGCTCAGCTGCTTGTCAATTAGAACCCCCAGGTCCTTTTCTGCCAGGCAGCTCTCCAGCCACACTGCCCCAAGCCTGTAGCGATGCATGGGGTTGTTGTGGCCCAAGTGCAGGAGCCGGCACTTGGCCTTGTGGAAGCACATTCCACTAGCATTGGCCCATCGGTCCAATCTATCTTAAGTCTCTCTGTAGAGCCTCCCTGTCCTCATCTGCAAACTTGCTGATGATACACTCTATGTCCTTCTCAAGGTCATCAATAAAGATGTTAAACAGAAATGGTCCCAACACTGAGCCCTGAGGGACACCCCTTGTGACCGGCCGCCAGCTGGATTTAACTCCATTGACCACCACTCTTTGGGACCGCCCATCCAGCCAGTGCTTGATCCAGCAGATCGTATGCTCATCCAGGCCATGAGCCGCCGGTTTTTCCATGAGAATTCTATGGGGGACAGTGTCAAATGCTTTTCGAAAGTCTAGGTAGACAATATCCACAGCCTTTCCCTCGGCCAATAATCGGGTCATCTTGTCGTAGAAGGAGATCGGGTTGGTCAGGCAGGACCTGCCTTTCATAAACCCATGCTGACTAGGCCCGATCCCCTGCTTGTCCATTATATGACTTGTAATGGCACTCAAGATGATCTGCTCCATGACCTTCCCTGCTTCCGAGAGGGGAGGGGGAGAGGTTGTCTCCTTGTTGCAAAATGATGATGATACATCTCAGAACTTTCCTTTCAACAACAGTAAATCCTGCATGTACTTCCTTTTTCTTGGAGTTATACAGTACCTTTGTTAAACCAACTGGAATGCCTTCCACTTTATTATAATATCTATATACACAAAGAACAAAATGCTTTTAGGCAATTGGCAGATGCTTTGCTAGGTATTAATTTCTGGCCACATTTGAGTAAAAGTGTCAAGAATTCAGCATTTGTATTGTCTTAACTCTTACAATTCACCAGATTTGACAGACTTATGTCACGTAACCAAAATACTAGTATAACTAATATTATTCATTTTTCAGTGACAAATATGTACTTAACTGTGATTATGGCGTAATTTCTTTTGGTCTCTCGAGAGTACTGTTGTGGGCAGAATTTCTTTCAGAGGTAAAGGACAGATAGTTATAAATGGCTACATCAGTGATGATTGGAGAATAACAGGAATCAAGAATCTCTGGTATCTTTGAATGCTACGGATGTTGGAAGTATCTGTTTTATCAGTCTATGGAAAAAGGAATAAACCTTTTTTTAGGAAACACAGAATTATTCTGTAGTCAACATTAAAGATCATTGAATACTTCTGAAGAACCAAACTAAATAAGGTAAATTGATATATGAACTGGCAGAAGAAATTGGGAGCCACAAAAGCAAAGCACCTACAGAGTGATCATATGAACTATTTCTTTACTTCCAAAGGCAAAGAAAATGTTAGACTGCATGAAGGAATAGAATAGAAAATAGATGCTATTTAATATTTATGGTATTCTCATTCAGGATACATTTAGTTTTGATCATCTTATATCAAAATGCATAAAGGAAATGAGAAAATTATTTTCATTATAGACTGGAATGAATAAAAGAATTTCCAAGTAAATAAGCATGGGAAGTATTGAACTATTTAGAGAGGTGAAAAGTATAAAAACCATGAATGATAAAGGTAGATGAAGTGTATAAAGATAAAAATCATACTTCCGTAACTGTCTTACAGAAATTATATCAGTTTCAGGGTTTCTTGAACTGTCACTTGAAACTTCTGGTACTAAATATTTGGATTTAAATGTAATTTTGACCTTATCAAGTATGATATTTCCTGTATTTGTCTAAATTGACTTCAGTTGATATCAGTAGATATTTGATTAAGCTATGAATTGCATGCGATTCAGAAGTTTGTAAAATAGTAGATTGTTTAAAATGTATTTAATGTAAATGATTTCAGAGAGTTCACTTCTCATTTTATGGAAATTGAGTTTCTAAGTTCTATTATTTTGAGAATCTGTAGTACAGGCAAATATCTTCCTTTTAACAGGGAGAAAACAGTGCAGTGTGTTAAACAAGGGAATTTTATGTAATCTGCTGTTGTTCAGAATAGAATAGAACATTTCAGTTGGAAGGGACCTACAAAGATCATCTAGTCCAACTGCCTGACCACTACGGGGCTCACCAAAAGTTAAAGCATGTTAAGGGCATTGTCCAAATGCCTCTTAAACCCTGACAGGCATGGGGCATCAACCATCTCTCTAGGAAGCCTGTTCCAGTGTTTGACCACCCTCTTGGTAAAGAAATGCTTCCTAATGTCCAGTCTGATCCTCCCCTGACACAGGTTTGAGCCATTCCCCTGTGTCCTGTCCCTGGATCCCAGGGAGAAGAGCTCAGCACCTCCCTCTCCACGTCCCCTCCTCAGGAAGCTGTAGAGAGCAATGAGGTCGCCCCTCAGCCTCCTTCTCTCCAAACTAGACAAACCCAGAGTCCTCAGCCACTCCTCATAGGACATGCCTTCCAGTCCTCTCACCAGTTTTGTTGCCCTCCTCTGGATGCAATCTTACCTTCACATCCTACTTAAATTGTGGGGCCCAGAACTGCACACAGTACTCAAGGTGAGGCCGCACCAACGCTAAATACAGCAGGATCATCACCTCTCTTATCCGGCTGGTTATGCTGTGTTTGATGCACCCCAGGATGCGGTGTGCCCTCCTGGCTGCCAGGGCACACTGCTGACTCCTATTGAGCCTAATCTGTTAGGAAAGCACCAAATATGGCATTGTGTTTGGAGTTGTCCATGGCTCTAACTCAAGATACAATTCTTTAACTTCAGTAGAATTTTTTATGCATAGAAAAGTTAGTACTTGCAAATCTTAATGTCTTGTAGGGATGGTTTTAAAAGTAAAAAATAAGATGAGTTAAAACTATGGTGCTGGAGATTTATTTTCGAGTTATTTGAATTGTTCTTAATTTGTTACTGGTGCCTTTTAAATTCTTGTTCCATCATTCCTTTTCCCTGCTCTTTCTATTAGGAAGTTATATTTTGTATTTAATATTTATACCTTATATTAAGCCTTCACATGGGGGGGAATTCCATTCTTTTTTTTTTAAAAAAAAAAAAAAAATTTTTTTTGTATTTTCTTTAGGTCAGCAGTCTTATTTTGCGTGTAGAAGAAGCTCATACGCTCCCAGTAAAACATTTTACTAATCCGTATTGTAACATCTACCTGAACAGTGTCCAGGTAGCAAAAACACATATCAGAGAAGGGCAGAACCCTGTATGGTCAGAAGAGTTTGTCTTTGAGTAAGTCTTAATCTTATTGAATTACTGAATTTCACTTGAAAGTTGCATTGCATTTAAGATTCTTTACGCTGTACTGTTTCGAATATGCTTTTTAAAAATGCTGTATGCATGGTTATATGGCAGCCACCTTTCAGCCACAAATGCATGGGTAGAATTTTATGTATACATATAAGTATCTTTGTTAATATAATTGTCTTTGGCTGATCATGAGAACTCAGGATTAAAATAACTTTAGAATAAGTTTAAATGTTGGCCAAGTACAGTATTAATTGAGGCTTTCTGTCTTTTCCCCTAGTGATCTTTCATCTGATATTAATAGATTTGAGATAAGTCTTAGTAACAAAACAAAGAAAAGTAAAGATCCAGATATATGTAAGTATTTTTCTGTAAAAGATGCATATATATTGCAACAATGGATACAATTTTCATTGTTTGTCAACCATTGTCACAAGAGAATTAAGGGTATCCTGTGATTACCATACAACTGTATTGGTATGTTTTAGCTGTCTGTTACTGACTCTACATTAATGTTTTTGCAATAAGAACCTGCATGATTTTAGTAGTAAAATGCACAGTAATCCAGTCCTAGGCTTTTTTAGCTCTACTCCAGTATACCTATTATGTTATACTGTGACTGTGTTTACCAAAAAAAAAAAAAAAAAAAGGACAAAGAAGCTGTCAGAATTAATCTGCTCCATAAAATGTTACGTTCCACTAAGTTAATTTCTTTAATCTGTTTTAAGCCCATCTGTGTGGAATATTTTTTGTTGTTTTTTTTGTCATTTTTTTTGTCGCTTCCAGTGAGAAAGAGGGAGGAAAGGTAGTACTTTCCTCACTTAAAAATAAATGAATAAAAATTCAACTTGACAGTCTGTAGAACAACATTTACCTCAGTCCTGTGTCATCCTGTTCTTCCCCCCTATTCTCTCTCATCTGTGTTCCCAAGAATTTACTTTCCTCCTGTTATGTACAGAGCTGCTTTGTTTCTATTTTTCTATTCCAGCAAACTACTAGCAAGATGGTAAGACTTACCAGCTTTTCAAAAAAAAACAAAAAAAAAAAAACCACAAACACCAAAACCAAACCAAAAAACCCTCCCCAAAAAACCCACACCTGGATTCTGAGCCACACAATGTGGTTTTTTGGCTTTCAAGGTATTTTTTTCCCACCATACTTGTAACTTCAGCCCTTTGCCTCCTCTCTGTTGCCTGCAGCGCAGATGCTTCCCCGCCCAAGATTTGTTCCAAGTACTTTTCTGTTGTGTTCAGGCCTGTCCCAAAGCCTGGCACAGTATTTATCATCTGTTGCTCTTGGTTTTGGTTTGCATGTATTGTGTTGCTGGCCTGTTATGTTTGCCTCAGTGTCAATTTCTTTCTCTCTTTCCTCTCAGATAAGAGATTTGTAGGGAAACTTTGACCAAAGTAGAAGAATTACTTCTAAGACTGAATGGTCTTGCAGAACCTAATTCAATTTCAAAACTCTTGCCCTTTCTTCTGACTAGAAAAGTTTCTGTATAGCAGAAGGAAAAAAAGATGTATTTCATTTGACAGACGAAAGGACTTTTTAATTGCAGTTGTGACCTTGTTCTTGCACAGTTCTATTCATTTGAGCTAGAAAATGCTTTATCAGGGCCAAAGCTTTGGTTAGTAAAAGAACCTTTCAAAGGATGATTCAATAATGGAATACTTCAGTAACTTCTTTAAGTGTTTTTGTAGTTTCCTTCTCTCTGTCCAGATTAAGGAGATTGTGCTACCTTTAGATGTATCCAACTGGTGGAAGGTTATAGATTGTTTCTTTATCGAAGTCAAGAGAATTGGCAATGTTTCTTGATTATGGTTAGGTAGACTCTTAGAGCATAACCTAACAGTCCTTTCATTTTGGGATGAGAATTAGACCATATCAACTTGAATCAACAAGCATCTCTGCCTACCCTCTGCCCCCCCCATTTAATATTTGAAGTGTATGGGGGGGGAAAACTGAGGTAAAATAGACCTTATCCAACTTCCCTGTGTGCTGTGTTGCCTAAACCCTTAACCTCTCCAAAGGCAAGAAAATGCTTTGGTTACCTTTCTGAACATTTCTCCTTTGTAGCCAGTTATTAAATGTAGATTGCTCTGAAATGGGAGTAACGTGAGACTCATCTTCCCAGCTAACCCATAATGTCAACTTTCCTGTTTGTTTTTCCTGTCATATAAAGCAGACTGAGGGCCCAAAAGTCTGGTATTGGTTTCAGTGCTTTTTTACCGTTGTAACACACAAAACCAAAATGATGAGAGTATATGAGGGCTATTTTTTCAGCATTTGTGGTGGGTTGACCTTGGCTGGACACCAGGTGCCCACCAAGACCCTCTCTCACTCCCCCTCCTCAGTGGAGCAGGAGGAGAAAATAAGATGAAAAACTCGTGGGTTGAGATATTGCTTTAGTTTAATAAAGGAAAGCATAAATAAAGATTAATAAATTAATTAATTTCATTAATTAATTGATAAAGATACTGCCTTCAGTTTAATAAAGAAAAGCAAAGGCTGCATGCAGAAGCAAAGGAAAACAAAAAGATTTATTCTCTACTTCCCATCAGCAAGCGATGTCCAGCCACTTCCTGGGAAGTAGGGCCTCAATATGTGTAGCGGCTGCTTTGGAAGACAAACGCCTTAATAACGAATGCTCCCCCTCCTCCTCCTTTCTCTCAGCTTTTATTGCTGAGCACAATGTCATATGGTATGGAATATTGCTTTGGTCAGTTTGGGTCAGCTGTCCTGACTATGTCCCCTCCCAACCTCTTGCCCACCCCAGCCTGCTGGCCTTTGGGGATGAGGAGTTTGGGAGACAGCCTTGAGATGCCGTGTGAGCACTGCTCAGCAGTAGCCAAAACTAGTTTATCACATTCTAGCTACAAATACAGAGTACAGCACTATGAGGGCTGCTATGGGGAAAGTTAACTCCATCCCAGCCAGACCCAGTACAAGCATTTAAAAATATTTCTTTAGTTCTCAAGTCTTTCACCTTGAAATTTGCCTATTATGAGTATTCATTCCATTATTTTTGTATTTTTGCTTTTAAAAGGTATTTCAAATATTCAGAAATTATACTAAACGCTTTAGCATCAATTCTACTTGTTTTCTTTGTTTCTCTAACAGATTGTTAATAATTTATTCAAATAAATATATAAATATGGCTTGGAAAAAGAAAAAAAAACAACTAAAACCTCTGGAATATGTTATTAGATTTCATCTGTTGCTACTGAAAATTGGGATGCTCAAATTTGGTCAGACAGTTAAATCAGTAAACGTCTCAGGATAGTTCCACATAGGGTTCAGCTGCAGTGGAAGTTCTGGTTTGGTTTTGTACCAGGATAGTTGCTTAATTTCATATTAATTCATGTTGAAAAAGAAAACATTTTTATACTAGAGGCAGTACTTCATACAGTCAAGTCTGTAGAGCAAAATCATAGAATGGTTTGGGTTGGAAGGGACCTTAAAGATCATCTTGTTCTGACCCCCCTGCCCTGGGCAGGGACACCTCCCACTAGACCAGGTTGCTCCAAGCCGCGTCCAACCTGACCTTGAACACTTCCAGGAATGGGGCAGCCACAGCTTCTCTGGGCAACCTGTTCCAGTGCCTCACCACCCTCACAGGAAAGAATTTCTTCCTGAGATCTCATCTAAATCTCCCCTCTTTCAGTTTAAAACCGTTACCCCGTGTCCTATCATTACACTCCCTGACAAAGAGCCCCTCCCCAGCTTTCCTGGAGCCCCTTCAGGTACTGGAAGGCTGCTATAAGGTCTCCCCGGAGCCTTCTCTTCTCCAGGCTGAACATCCCCAACTCTCTCAGCCTGTCCTCATAGGAGAGGTGCTCCAGCCCTCTGATCATCTTCGTGGCCCTCTGCTGGACCCGTTCCAACAGGTCCATGTCCTTCTTGTGCTGAGGGCTCCAGAGCTGGACACAATACTCCCGGTGGGGTCTCACGAGAGCAGAGTGGAGGGGGAGAATCACCTCTCTGGATCTGCTGTCCACGCTTCTTTTGATGCAGCCCAGGATGCAATTGGCCTTCTGGGCTGCAAGCGCACATTGTTGGCTCATGTCCAGCTTTTCATCCACGAGTACCCCCAAGTCCTTTTCCACGGGGCTGCTCTCTATCACATCATCCCCCAGTCTGTATTGATAACGAGGATTGTCCCAACCCAAGTGTAGGACCTTGTACTTGGCCTTGTTGAACTTCACGAGGTTTACTTGGGCCCACCGCTCTAGCTCATCCAGGTCCCTCTGGATGACATCCCGTGCCTCTGGCCTGTCAACCGCACCACTCAGCTTGGAGTCATCTGCAAACTTGCTGAGGGTGCACTTGATCCCACTGTCTAAATCATTGATTAAGATGTTGAACAGCACTGGTCCCAGGTGAGGTCTCACCAGAGTGGAGTAGAGGGGCAGAATCACCTCCCTTGACCTGCTATCCATGCTTCTTTTGATGCAGCCCAGGATACAATTGGCTTTCTGGGGTGTGAGTGCACATTGCTTCTGTCTGTCCTTTCAGGCAATTTGTATTTGCAGTAGTGCCACAGCTTGTTTTTGACCTTGGTGTTTGAGAATATGCAACTGGAGGAAAGAAATGTCACTGTGCTACACATTTATCACTTTTGTGGCACTGGGAAATAAGCCTAATATGGCAGGTTATAGACTTGGCTCCTTCCCTCCCATACTCTCCAGGAAATATGCGCTGAACACATTAAGTGCAAAGTATGTATTAAACACTCTCATATAGACATGGGTAGACTTTGGACAAGGGGGAGAAACTATGGAGCCTATCAGGCACTTGTTAATGGTAGTAACAACATACTGTCTACCAATACGAGGTACCAAAAATAGGATGTTGACAGCCCCTTCTTTGAAGAACAAAGTGTAAGAGGTTCCAGTCCTTAACAGCTCCTCACTGCCTTGTAAATGGATTGTGCTAAAATGTCAGTGAGCTGTGGGTGGGAAAGCCAGGATTTAGTATGTCCATGTATTGAGCAATTTCTTCTTTGTCAACATTTAGATAGGCTAACTGTAACTGTAAATGTTTTTAGGGTTTTTTGGGGGGGAGTGGATGTTTTTGGTTGGTTCAACACTGGGTTCAACAAAGGCTTCACTGTAAACTTAAGTTCATTTCCATTCTGAGGAAAACATAAGTTTGAATCACTTTTAAGTTTGATTTCAAGGTTATAAATATTAATCACCAAAATATAAACTTGTCACTAAATATTAATTGCTATGTTTTATTCGCAAATAGACTATTAAGAAACCTGTCTCTTTTTTGTGCTAATGTTCATCACGTAAAATATTCTTGGATCAAGGTTCTTAACTGTGCTTGCAGAGAAGGGATCAACTATTGATTTTTTTCTGTATATTTGTTATTCTGTCATAAGTGTAAACATCCTTAAATTCTCAACTAATGATAGTCTCTTATTGAACATAGCCTTAGTTCAATATATGTTGCTAAGTAGCAGAAAGTGTTCCTTTAAAGTCTTTTAATATAAATTTTGATAACAGGTATTCTGCAGTCCATATATTGATATTTCTGTTTCGATCTTTTAAGATCAAAGCAACATTATAGTATTTATATTATTGCTAGGAAGTGCTAGTATATAACCATGGGAAAAATTAAATCATCAGATTATTCTAAATCCTGTATCTCAGTGTTCCTGTCAATGAGATATATGCCTTATATGCGCAAGCAAAACAAGAAGGAAGCACGTTGCTCAGTTGAGGACACGGGAGCTTTGCTCAGAAGAAATATTTTGGGAAAGTCAATTAATTATCTGGTCTAATGACAGTCCAATCCACACTTGTGATAAGTGGTAGATGATGATGAATTGGTTTACCCACTACTTGACTGACTTGAATGTTTTACCTTATAAGTTCATCAACTCCAAAGAATATGAAATATGAAGTGTGTATTAGAAATGTGATGTTATTCTGTTCCATTATCTGATTATGCAAGTGATGTCCTAACATATTGCTGAATTGGGGCAGCAGAAAGTCTACTAGAACCATTCATAGGATTTGTAGAAAAGTGAAAAACAATTGTGTGATGGTGGTTTTGATTGTGGGGTTGGTTTTTTTTGGGGGTGGGTGTTGTTTTGCTTTGTTTAAATGTGAAGGACTTGATTAAAAGTAGATTTCATCGAGAGCTGTAGAAAAAGATCATTTGCTTGGAAGTTCCAGACAGTCTTACAGGCTAAATGTGAAATTGAAACTGTGTATCTCCTCTTGGAACTTTGTGGGTATAACATAGGTAGAATGGTGTCTCTGCGAGCATCTGGGCCCTTTCTGTGTGAAGTAACTCAGTTCAGGCAGGCATGTGCTTATTTTGGAATGATCAGTGGTCTGATTGCTACAGCTTACTAGTCAGCTGTGAGACCAAACTTTCAATTATGGTTGAATAGGCTGGTGCAGGTCATTGCTTAGTAATTTTAGGGTACCAACACCACAAAAAAGTGAATTAATGATTTTGTCATTCTTGATTGACTTTTGTCATTATTTGGGCAGTAAGCTGTTTGGGAATGCTTTTTTATATGGTTTGCATAAACTGTTACAGCCTTAACCCGGGAGTTCCTAAGTATTAAAGAAATACATCTGGCAACATTTGGGAAAGATGTAGTAATGCTAATAATAAATACTAAAAATAGTAACAAAGCGGTTCAAGAGCAGACCTGATGGAGGTATGAGCCCAAGGTTTCAAAAGAGGACAATGAATTCTAATCACTTTATCTGTTTTAATTTTCTGATTGCTGCCTAGGTTTGCTAGGTAGCTGGGGGAGAGGGGGGCTTTTTCCCCTATTTGGGTGTTAAAAAGAAAACTTTCTTAATATCTGTGTGTATACATTTTTTACAGAATGCTTTATATTTCAGCTTCAGTTTTCAGGAGTCTGTTAAACCATCTAAGAGATAATCTGTCAATATATTTGATGGCACAATTTTTGATCTTTTTTATTAATCCTCTTTTGCGGAAACAAGATGACATGTTGAAAACAAACTTTTTTTTATTCAATACTAGCACTGTTTTGCTGGAGATAACCTACTTAACAATGCTTTTTTCCTAAAGTGTTTATGCGTTGCCAATTAAGCCGATTACAGAAAGGACATGCAACAGATGAGTGGTTTCAACTCAGTTCCCATATACCATTGAAGGGTATTGAGCCAGGATCTTTGCGTGTTCGAGCACGATATTCTATGGAGAAGATCATGCCAGAAGAGGAGTACAGTGAGTTTAAAGAGGTATTAAGTTTGTTTCCTCAGTTTTTCTGTCAAAATTCACTTTCTCTTCTGTTTAAGAGATTTCAATAACACTAATAGACATTGCTAAGTAGTATTTGTAGTGACTGTTGCATTAGGACAAGTTTCTGAACATTATTCTGGTTTTCTTTCAGCTCATACTCCAGAAAGAGATGCATGTAGTCTATGCCTTATCACATGTTTGTGGACAGGATAGAACACTGTTGGCTGGCATTTTATTGAAGATTTTTCTTCATGAGAAGCTTGAGTCACTATTGTTACGAACACTAAATGACAGGGAAATAAGCATGGAAGGTACTGTACTAATTGCACTAACATTTACTGAAACACTTGGGAGGGAAGGGCTCCCATGTCTTCGTTTCTGTCTCCTCCCTTAATTACATCATATATGAAACTGTGAACACAGCATATTTTTTCCTCTGCTTTTTGTTGTCTCCTTTTCCCAACTTTTCACTTTATCTTTTTCAGATGAAGCTACTACTTTGTTTCGTGCCACCACTTTAGCAAGTACACTTATGGAGCAATATATGAAAGCCACAGCAACACGTTTTGTTCACCATGCACTGAAGGAAAGTATATTAAAGATAATGGAGAGCAAGCAGTCCTGCGAGGTGATACCTTGAACTATGTTTTTTAAAAAATTTTGATTTGTTGAAATGATGATCTACTGGTTGTTTGCTTTGTAAGCATTTATTAATCCTTCAGAAATAATTTCAATACCAGAACTGAACTGATTATGAGTTTTTTCTAAATGTTAGCTTGAACAATGTTCATAGCATCACTTTTAAATAAGCCTTTTAATTCAGATTTCTTTAAAATATGTATTTATTCTTTAGCAATTGTAGGTTCTTTTGTAGCAGTTACTAAACAGCCTAGCCTAAATAACTTGTGTTAAGCTCCAGATATACTAGAAGTCAATGTCTGAACTTAGTTTCATTTTAAAACTTCCTTACATTAACTGCTTGTGTTAGATCCTATTTTTATTTCTAAAACGACCCTCCTAACTTCTGTTTCACTTGGACTTAATTATGGAAAGGGGAGGGGGGGCGGTGTTCTCAGAAGACTGGATTAAAAGATATGAAAATATACGTAGTTAAAGAAAGATGAGTAGTTATGGATAGTGTTAAATGCCTCTGCTGTTTAAAGCATAGTGCACTAGAACTTAAAGACATTGCTTTTCCACATTAGTTTCCTGGCCAGCCCTTGAAGTAGATTTGTAATTTCTGTACAAGTCTGAGATTTGCACAGCAGTAGAATATTTAATTTATTTTGAAATAGTATTCAGTGAGTAACATTATCAAATTATATATGTATTTCTATTCAAGAGAAGAAACTTAATCATTTTCCCTTTTGGTTTTAGTTAAATCCCTCAAAATTAGAAAAAAATGAAGATGTAAACGCTAATTTGGCACATCTACTCAGTATACTTTCAGAATTGGTGGAGAAAATATTCATGGCTGCAGAGATACTGCCTCCGTAAGTTTGCACTCTTCTGTTCAAATTCGTACTTGAAAATTCCTGTTTGTGATATTTACACTGCACTATAAAATGGTGTTCTTATTGATTATCTTATAATAATCAGTCCTAAGACTAATTTCTTTAGGGCTGTTATATGTACAGAGAAAAAAAACCAAACACTTGAATGAATTGTGCTTTTTGCACATGTGGTGGGTTGACCTTGGCTGGATGCCAGGTGCCCACCAAGCTGCTCTATCACTCCCCCTCCTCAGCTGGGCAGGGGAGAGAAAGTATAACAAAAACTTGTGGGTGCAGATAAGAACAGGGAGAGATCACTCAGCAATTACTGTCACAGGTAAAACAGACTCGACTCAGGGAAATTAATTTAATTTATTGACAATCAAAATCAGAGTAGGATAATGAGAAATGAAACCAAATCTTAAAACACCTTCCCCCACCCCTCCCTTCTTCCCAGGCTCAACTTCACTCCCGAATTCTCTACCTCCCCCCTCCCCAAGCGGCCAGGGAGACAGGGAATGGGGGTTGTCGTCAGTTCATCACAACCAGTCTCTGCCTGTCTTTCCTCCTCACGCTCTTCTCCTGCTCCAGCATGGGGTCCCACACACAGGAGACAGTCCTCCACAAACTTCTCCGATGTGGGTCCTTCCCACGGGCTGCAGTTCTTCAGGAACAGACTGCTCCAGCATGGGCTCCTCTCTCCACGGGGTCACAGATACTGCCAGGAGCCTGCTCCAGTCATGGGCTCTCCACGGGGCCACAGCCTCCTTTGGGTGCATCCACCTGCTTTGGCGTGGGGTCCTCCACAGGCTGCAGGTGGATATCTGCTCTACCGGTAACCTCCGTAGGCTGCAGGGGGACAACCTGCTTCACCATGGTCTTCACCACAGGCTGCAGGGAATCTCTGCTCCGGCGCCTGGAGCACCTCCTCCCCCTCCTTCTTCACTGACCTTGGTGTCTGCAGAGTTGTTGCTCTCACACATTCTCACTCCTCTCTCACAACTGCTGTTGCGCAGCAGTTTTTTCCCCTTCTTAAATACATTATCACAGAGGTGCTACCACCATTGCTGATTGGCTCAGCTTTGGTCAGCAGCAGGTCCGTCTTGGAGCTGACTGGCATTGGCTCTGTGGGACATGGAGGAAGCTTCTGGCATCTTCTCACAGAAGCCACCTCTGCAGCCTCCCTGCTACCAAAACCTTGCCATGCAAATCCAATACAGTGCAAAAGCTTTTGGCTAGCACACGTGCCTTATTATGAAGGAGAAGCTACTAGATCCAAGGGGTCAGGGAAATAAGAAAAAAATTAAAATATCAATATATTATCTCCACAAAGAGGTAGAGGACAGTACTAGTTAGCAGAAGATTGTATATGTTTAAGTTGCTTACCAATTATTTCCAGTCCTCCTACTCTTAAAAAGAGATGGAATTATTAACAGCATTAAAAATACAAATGGGTGGTAGTAGAATGACACCCTGCTGTGATTACTTCTGTCTATCAGGGAAATGCACAGGTTATTATTTTCCTTTTTTAAAAAAAGCTAAAATAACTTGTTTAGAATGAAACCACTCGATAAAAAGTGTGTAGCGCTATCAGTTTTCTTTCACTTTTTTATCATTAGCTTTTAATGTAAACAAAATGCTGAATTTTGCATTGTGTACTGGGTCTGGCTGGGATGGAGTTAACTTTCTTCATAGTAGCTGGTATGGTGCTGTGTTTGAATTTGTGACTAAAGCAGCATTGGCAACACACCGGGTTTTTTTGCCTACTGCTGAGCAGTATTTGCACAGTGTGGAGGTTTCCTTTTTTTGTCCTTCTTTTTGTCACTCAGCTGCTGCCTGCTGTGTGTGTCTGTCCCCCTGTCCCATGTCCCCCCCCCTGCAAAAAAAAGGTGAGTAGGCTGGGGGTGCCAAGGGCATGCAACCAGGATAGCTGACCCCAACTGACCAAAGGGATATTCCATACCATATGACATCATGCTCAGCAATAAAAGCTGGGGGAAAGGAGGAGGAAGGGGAGTGTTCAGGATTATGGCAGTTTGGCATTTGTCTTCCCAAGTAACTGTTATGTGTGATGAGGCCCTGCTTTCCCGGAAGTGGCTGGATATTTGCCTGCTGATGGGAAGTCATGAATGAATTCCTTATTTTGCTTTGCTTGAGTGTGAAGATTTTGCTTTACCTATTAAACTGTCTTTATATCAGCCCATGAGATTTTCTTGCTTTTGCCCTTCCAATTCTCTCCCCTGTCCTGCTGAGGGGGAGTGAGCAAGCGACTGGGTTGGGGCTTAGCTGCTGGCCGGGGTCAACCCACCAAAGTCCTTTCTGGCACCCAATGTGGGGCTTGAGAGGTTCTAGATAACAACAGATTTGATCTGAGTGTGCTAGACTACATTTATAGTTGTTTAGTTATTACTTGGCAAGTTGTTACTTGGTCTTGCTGGTCACAATGTTGACTTATTTGTTCTCGGTACTGGTTTATTTGTTCCATCATCTGCTCCATGTCATGCTCCATCTCTTGCTTTACCTCAAACTCTAGAGCTTGTTAATGGCTGCTTTTGGCTTTTGCAGTTTGTTGTGCTGCTTATCACTTTGATGTGTTTTTCCTGGGAAAGCTATGGTAAAAGCACTGGCCTTGAGCCTAATCTGGTGTTTGTGCCATGCATTGCTGTTGCCCCAGTACTCTGGGAACCAACTCTCAGAGACAATTAACAATTATGCCTTTTTCCTCTTATCCGGGAGCCATTCTGAGGGGGGGAAATGAAGAATGTAACCTCCTCTTCTTCTCAGGGGTAGCCTTGTTACAGTGTCTTTTCACTTTCTGAAATATTCTTGTGTAACCAGAATGCTTAAATTGGTATGTGTCATTAATCTAATTCTGGCTTTTCAAAAGGGTAACCAACTAATTCAGAATGCCACACAGGGATGTGCCCTGAGGCACATGGGTCGTGGGTGCCAAGGTGTGTGTGAGAACTTGGGCAGGTACCTAGAGCATTTACCTTCGGCAGTGGTGTGGGACTTGAAACCTGAACAGGCATGGAATGCTATTGAAGTGACAGAACACTTGAAGAAATGATGCCTTGTCTATATCAGAGACACAACTGGCACTGTGTTAGGGCTTGCTCTACCCCGACTGAACCTCTGTTCAGCCATTGTACACCAGCACCCTGGTGATAATGGACTGGACAGAGATCAAGGCACCAACTATGGAAAAAACTGGCCTGCCAGCTCTGGTGCTCTGAAGAGAATCTCTCTTCCTCCCTGACCCTACAGGACAGTGGAGAAACTGTCCCAACAGTTCCAGCAACTTGAAGAGAATATCTTTATCCTTACCCCTACAGTCTGGTGTCTCAGCTATCCAGAGTGCCGTATGAAATCAGCATTTCTCTGCTCAAGGGAAAGGGAACTGTGGGCACATGCCATGTGCCACCCTGTGGTTCTAGCTCTGCAACCACAGGGAAGACATGAGGAAGTGGGGCGTTGCACCTATTTCAAACCTAGAAGACCACATATGTGAATTGCAAGGAAAGGAAAAAACAGCAGCCAAAAAAGCTCCATCCAGAGAAGATTACTACTCCAGTTGCTGTTGAGCGATTCCCCAGACAGAGCTGAAGGGCTGATCCTCCTGATCCTAATGAAGGGACTTCTGGATTGCAATTACAGGAGTTGGGTCATGAATGCTCCAACCAAGAAGAGAGGGGTCCTTCCTCTGCCCAGGCAGAGGAAAGGGCCAACTAGGTTTATTGGACTGTGTGGATTTGATGGCCTGGCATATCAGACCCATGAGAGTATAAGGCTTTGGTGGACATGGGTGCACAGTGTACCCTAATGCCATTAGGGTCCAAGGGGATGGAACCCATCTGGATTTCTGGAGTGACAAGAGGATCCCAAAAGTTGTCTGTGTTCGAGGCTGAGGTGAGCCTTACAGGGGATAAGTGGCAGAAGCATCCTATTGTGACTGGCCTGGAGGGTCCATGTATCCTTGGCATAGACTGTTTCAGGAGAGGGTACTTCAAGGACCCAAAAAGGTACTGATGGGCCTTTGGTGTAGTTGCCGTGGATGCGGAGAATATTAAATGGTTGTCTACCTTGCCCAGCCTCTTGCAGGACCCTTCCGTTGTGGGGTTGCTGTGTGTTGAAGAGCAGTAGGTGCCACATTGAACCAGTGGCAATATCGCACCAACCAAGACTCCCTGGTTCCATTCCATGAGCTGATTCATCAATTGGAGAGTCAAGGAGTGATCAGCAAGACTCAATCACCCTTGAATAGTTCCATATGGCCTGCAAAAGTATGATGGAGGGTGGAGACTCACAGTGGACTATTGCGGCCTGAATGAAGTCATGCCATGGTTGAGTGCTGCTGTACTGGACATGGAGGAACTCCAGTATGAGCTGGAGGCGAAGTGACTGGTCTGTATCTGCTAGAGCAGATGCACCCCTGTGAAGGGACTGTGGCCTGTAGATAAGTCCATACCAGAGCAGGTATGCCCCCAAAGGGACTGCAGCCCACAGAGGATCCATACTGCAGCAGAAGCAAGGGATGGAGTTCATTACAATGTTAAACTCTATAGCCTGGTCCAAAAGGACCAGGGGTAGAGATTGTAATGGATATATGTTTAAACTGTTGTAACCTATTGAGTTGCATGTTATAGGAAAGTTGTATGCTATAAGAAGTACTATAACAGGAACCACCTGAACTAATGGTGTATGAGCTTTATAAGAAGCCAGGCAAGTGCAGGAGTGACCCAACCTGAGCTGGCTTTGGTGCCCAATAACTCCACACAACACACCACCTCTCCTGTCCTGAGTGACCACCATAACAGATGGAGCCCAAGTCACAGACTAAATGAACCCCATGGACATTTTATGGACACTTCATGGGGGGGCCCATAGACTAAGGAAATTATATCTGTATGTACACTAAAGGATGGGAAGGGGGTGGTGGTGGTTAATGAGGATGTACTGGATAGTGTAGGACCTAAGCATGATGCAAATGGTATGGAGATTTGTACTGGTTTTGGCTGGGATGGAGTTAATTTTCTTCATAGCAGCTTGTATGGTGCCGTGTTTTAGATTTGTGACTAAAACAGTGTTGATAACACACCCATGTTTTGGCTGAATGGTGCTTGCACAGTGTTGAGGGTTAGTTTTTCTCTCCCCCTTCTGCCCCCCCTCCCCCCAGCAAGTAGGCTGGAGGTGGGCAAGAAGTTGGGAGGGGATATAGCCAGGACAGCTGACCCCAACTGACCAAAGGGATATTCCATATGATATGACATAGTGTTCAGCAATAAAACTGCAGGAAAAGAAGGATGAAGGGGGGACATTTGAAGTTATGGCGTTTGTCTTCCCAAGTAACCGTTACACATGATGGAGCCCTGCTTTCCTGGAGATGGCTGAGCACTGCCCGCTGATGGGAAGTAGTGAATGAATTCCTTGCTTTGCTTGTGTGTGCAGATTTTGCTTTACTTATTAAACTGTCTTTATGTCAGCCCATGAGTTTTTCTTGCTTTTGCCCTTCTGATTCTCTCCCCTGTCCTGCTGAGGGGAAGTGAGCAAGTTACTGGGTGGGGACTTAGCTGCTGGCCAGGGTCAACCCACCACAGAATAGCACAGAAGTTTCTTTTTTGCAGTGATGGCAATGTTAGCATTAAAAGCTTAATTCTTTTAAGTATAGCGCATCTCTCAACATTTTAGAAATACACAAGAGTGCTCCCATTTTTTGATAGGAGAGGATTATTGCTTAACTACTTTTAAACACCTAACTTGTATTTATAGATACACAAATTGTTATTCATTCGGATAAAAAGTGGGAAAAACCCATGAAAAAAGCCACCAAACCATCTTTTTTTTTTCATTTTTTAAAAGGAAACACTACCTAAGAAATAGGAAAAAAAAGTATTATAAAACATTTAATGTACATTTGAATAAGCAGAATTTTACCTGCACAAATAGAATAGTGTATTAGTCAAGGACTCTCTTTGCCATTTGTAAATGGACTGTTATAGCAGATTTAAAATTAATTTAAAGGTTATGTCTGAATTATAAACCTAGCATTGATAATAGTTCTGCATTAAGCAGGAGTTTGGACTAGATCCTTTCTGACCAGCTTTTTTTATCAGTGAAAATTTTAATGAAATGATTAATTATCTATTATTTTTACAGGACATTGAGATATATTTATGGATGCTTGCAGAAGTCTGTTCAAAACAAGTGGCCAGCTAATACCACAATGAGAACAAGAGTTGTTAGGTAAGTTACTTGTCACTTTATGCTGAAAATAACCTTTTAACGTCTTATTACTGTCATACTTCAGTGTGCTTATGTATTTTTTTCTTTTAGTGCCAAAACTTTATAGTACTTTTATAGGTTACAAGAGTATTTAAGCTTATCATGGTACTGGGGCATGATATACCAGTTAAGGATTGAGAGCTTGCTAGATTCTTAGTCATGCTGTTGGAGCCTTGCTAGAGGTGTAGTATAGGAGTCAGTATAGCTATACTTAATAGCTTTAACTTTGAATTTACTTGTATTTTGTTGTTTTACAAACTAATCTAAAATATTGATTTCCTTTTTCATGTTGGTAAAGAGAAAAAGTTCTCTCAAAGTGATAGTTAACCTTTGTGATACCTCTGGAGAGCAGTGACCTCTGAAGATGATGTTCCTGTCATATGCCGTCTGGGAGGACTGTGCCTTATCCAGGGACTCCTATGTAGTGTGTGTTAATTATTGGAAAAATCTTATACACGCTAAGATGAATGTCCTTTAAAATGCAGGCATAACACATACTCAGAAAGGTGATTGGACTGTCATTAGATTTCACTGAGATACTGCCTGCATTGGAATATATAGTTCTCTGCATCAGTGAAGACTCCCAGTGCTGATCACTCAGAATCAACACACGGTGTTTATTTCTGAAAATAAGTACTTCTATGCTGTCTCAGTTCTGTTTAATTTCTCTGTTGCAGCCCAATCATGTTGAAACATTCCAGAGCCTCTGTAAAAATGTTGCAGGCTACTGAACCTGGCTCCTCTGAACTGGCACTAAGTACAAAAACTCCAGTCTGCATTCATAAATCAATTGAATAAATAGTTCTTCCTTTAACACTATGTTGTGGTTTAACCCCAGCCAGAAACTAGGCCCACGCAGCCACTCACTCAGTCCTCCCACCACCCAATAGGGTAGGGAGAAGAGGGAGAAAAGGAGTGGGGAATAAAGCTTCGTGGGCTGAGCTAAAGACAGTTTAATAGAACAGTAACAGAAGAGGAAAATAATAATAATAATAATAGTAGTAGTAATAACAATGGTAAAAGGATATACAAGATAAAGTGATACAATACAAGTTGCTCTCACCACCCAATGATTAGTTGCCCAGCCCGTCCCAAGCAGCGATTGCAGATTCCTGCCCCCTGGCCAACCCCCATTTATATACTGAGCATGATGTCTACGGTATGGAATATCCCCTGGCCAGCTTGTCCTGTCTATGCTCCCTCTCAGCTTCTATGGGAAGCTGAAAAAGTCCTTGATTAATGTAAACATTATTTAGCAACAACTAAAACAACATGTGTTATCAACATTATTCTCATACTAAATCCCAAACACAGTAGCTACTAGAAAGAAAATTAACTCTATCCCAGCTGAAACCAGGACACACTATCAGTTGCCAGGGCAGGTCAAAAAAATCTTTGACAAAAATGAGGTCTTGACACTGTTGTTCTAAATGATACGGGGGGTGTAAAGGTATCAAAGCCACATCCCTTCTACATTTGCTTTACCTTTTTTTGCAAGCCTAGTTTGCTGGTAGACCAATATCTGGCACTGATATGATTTGCTGAGGTTAATCTCCCATTGAATGGTGTCTTCCAGATGATTTGTCATTGGCTCTTGTTTATCACTTTGGTTGGAGACAGAAATGAAGACATGGGAGCCCTTCCTTCCCCAGAGTTTCAGTAAATGTTATTGTAATTAGTACAGTACCTTCCATGCTGTCATTTAGTGTTTGTAACAATAGTGACTCAACAGTGTTCTGCAGGGGTTTTGCCTTCAAATTGAGCCTGCTCTTATCAGAAGTGTTGGGGCTAGCCTATTGCAAGGGTGTAGAACTTAGAAGCAAATACCCTGTCTCTTTCTGTTCCTCCCCATCTCCAAAGAGCCATGTGGCTTTCCTTAAGTGGATACAGCTGACACTCAGAATTTTCCTGGGGTCTCTGTTGGATACTATAAATATTTGGTCCCTTTCTCTCATCATCTTAGCCTTCATAAGTGGATACTTGTGACTTGTCTCTAGAGTACAGGTTTTTTTGCAGCCTCCAGTGAAGAATATTATATTTTATTGCACTGGTTTTGGTCCAAGAATGATTAGATATTCAGAGACAGGTGGATAATTTTTAAGTGTCTGGGTAGCTTCCTTTCTATATCATTCAGAAAGTGCTGCCATTTCTGTCTGGTTGTAAAAATCCATGCATAGGTATTGACTCATTCTTAATTTAGACAGCTTGACCAGTGTAAGAAGTGCCAAATCTTCTGTATCTGCAAGGTCCATCTTGGGAAATCAATATGCCTGGTTTTATTTCAGTTTTTATCATAGTTGAAATCATAACAAGAAATTCTTAATTAACAAACATATTTACGGAGCACAAGCTGGTTGTTTGTCATCTGTCTCACAAAGATTTCCACACTGACTTAAATGCTTAAAGACTACATAATTTTACATTAATTCTTTAACTTTATTATTGAACAAAATACATTTTTTTCCATTTCAGTGGCTTTGTTTTTCTTCGACTGATTTGTCCTGCTATCCTGAACCCAAGGATGTTTAATATCATCTCAGGTGACTATGCTTCAGACTGAATTCATACTTAATGTAGTAATAGGCATGAACTTACTTTAGTGTCTAATTTAGCAAAATATGAAACACTGTGTCCAAAGTCATGTTATCTGTATCATTTGATTGACTTTCTCCCGAAGGCAGCCAGCATATGGTTTTCACCCTCAAAGGTTAGACAGTGTTTATTCCCAAAGTCTTGTTAATTAATGAAAGAATAAGAAGGAGGGCACTTATGTCCTGGTGTTACCTCTGAAAGTGTTTTCTCCATTATATAGTTTGTTTGTTTGGCTTAAGCACCTAGAAATGTTTATGAGCATTTTAAGTTACAGATGTAGTTGAGGTTTTACAGATGCAACAACTAGTATGTGCGTTACTGTTGTTCTAGATGTAACACTATGTTGATGGGATTTCAGGTTTTAAGCTTTGCTATATTCCTTTGTGGTGAGTTGACTCTGTCTGGACACCAGGTGCCCACCAAAGCTGCTCTCTTACTCCCCCTCCTCAGCTGGACAGGGGAGAGAAAATATAACAAAAGGCTCGTGGGTTGAGATAAGGACAGGGAGATCACTCACCAATTACCATAATGGGAAAAACAGACTCGGCTTGGGGAAATTAATTTAATTTATTACCAATCAAATCAATGCAGGGTAATGAGAAATAAAAACTACATCTTAAAACACCTTCCCCCCACCCTTCCCTTCTTCCTGGGCTTAACTTCACTCCTGATTTTCTCTACCTCCTCCCCCTGCAAGCAGTGCAGGGGGATGGGGAATGGGAGTTGTGGTCAGTTCATCAAACATTGTCTCTGCCGCTCCTTCCTCCTCAGGGGGAGGAGGACTCACACTCTTACCCTGTTTCAGCATGAGCTCCCTCCCACGGGACAGTCCTTCACGAACTTTTCCAATGTGGGTCCTTCCCATGGGCTGCAATTCTTCATGAACTGCTCCACTGTGGGTCCTTTCCATAGGGTGCAGTCTTTCAGGAACAGACTGCTCCAGCAGGAGTCCCCCACGGGGTCACAAGTCCTGCCAGCAAACCTGCTGCAGCATGGGCTTCACGGGTCCTGCCAGGAGCTTGCTCCAGCATGAACTTCCTACAGGATCGCAGACTCCTTTGGGTGCATCCACCTGCTCCAGCGTGGGGTCCTCCACAGGCTGCAGGTGGATATCTGCTCCATCGTTAACCTCCATGGGCTGCAGGGGGGCAACCTGCTTCACCATGGTCTTCACCACGGGCTGTAGGGGAATCTGTTCTCCAGCACCCTCTCCTTCTTTACTGACCTTGGTCTCTGTAGAGTTGTTTCTCTCACTCCTCTCCTCCTGCTGCTCTTCTGCAGCAGTTGAGTTTTTTTCCCCCTTCTTAAATATGTTATCACAGAGGCACTACCACTGTCACTGATGGGCTCAGCCTTGGCCAGCGGCAGGTCTTGGAGTCGGCTGGCATTGGCTCTATCGGACAAGGGGAAAGCTTCTGGCAGCTTCTCACAGAAGTCACCCCTCCAGCACCCCGCTACCAAAACCTTGCCTCACAAACCCTTGTGGGAGGAAGAAAAGAAAGGCATAAACTACTGGTGGGAAACCTGTAGTGCTAAAATATTGGGACGTCTGAGTTCCACAGTTTTAAAAAGATTACACATGTTATACTTCATCTTTGTGTCGTCATCCCCCCTCCTTTTTTTCTTTTTTTTTTGTGGCAAAGATCATCCCAACTTAGAGGGCATTTGGTTTGCACTAGCTGTTGGTTTTCCTCCTTCCCTCCCTAACACCTTCTTAATTTTACCTGTAAAATGCTGGTTTGGAAATAGGAAGAAATCAGAAATCACTTGTGTCAGAAACCCTTTGGGGAAAAAAACTTTCTTTTTTTGCCTTTATAGGTAGCTTTTCAGACAACATAGCAAGTTTTCTGTCCTCTCTCTTTAAGCTATGCTAAATGAGGTCTGAGTCAGTCCTCATTGTTCCTTTCTCCCTTTAACAATTTTCATACACACTTTTGGGGAAAGCATTTAAGAACCATGGCCCCGTATGTGGTGATCCTTTCTTTAGTATTTTTATTGTCTTCAGATTTGTGAGTTACATATTTTCTAACCTGGGGACTGCACTGAGACCACTGTGTCTTTAGCTGTAAATGGAGTTGTTATCCGTAAATTTGTGTAATCTCTTTCAAGCTTGTCTGTAAGTGTTAGTCTTGTTTAGAAGTTCAGAAAATATTCTTCACTTTCACTAAGGTAAATTTACGGACTCTATATAGGGCTGTTAGAGCTGTTTAAAAAAAAAAAAGGAAGGGGGCTCTTTCTTTTGAAGCAAAGCTTCTAACATGCTTCCTTGCTGTAATGGGGCAGGGAGTTGGAGGGGAAGTATTCTGAAGGATAGGTGTATAGAGTTTCAGTAGCAATGTGCCTATCCTGTCACCGCAACAACTGTTCTCAAAAATCTTTACTGAAAAAGTTAAGTCCTTTTTTTCAACCTTCTTAGTTTATTTTTTTAAAAGAATACACTTCTTTAAATCAATTCTCTTCACCTGAACTTCCCCGTTCTAAGGCTAGTAATGTTTTCCAGCACTGCTTCTTCAAAGGGATGTACAGTACTAAGCACTAGATGCTATGAACAAATGAGTTTAGTTATATGATTAGTGCCCTAGTCTACGCTCCAGCTATGCCTAAAAAGTTGGAACTTATTTTTTAATTAATTGCAACGCTGAGTAAGGAAGGGGGCAGAAAGACAGAAGATTAAAACATACAGATAGACGGTGAAGAGAATATAGCATTCTTATGAAGCACTGTGAAATTTAGAGTTTATATAATAAACATGGCAATTTTGGAACACTTAAATGGCCTGTAAGTGGAAAGCCAGATTTGACCATAACTGTTTAAAAACAAACCAAAAACCCCTATACTTAACACTAATCTCTTAGTCAGTTAAAACAGCTTTTTTCAACAAGTGATTGTACCAGGAGTTTCTAGCATTTGATTTGTGCAGTAAATAGCTATACTTTCATGGAAATACAAGCCATAATTGCATGCAATGTTTAGTCTATTTTCCTGGTACTTGAAATTTAAAGTATAACTTGCATAACAACACAGGACCTACTTATATGGGTATATGCAAATAAGGAAAAGAATAAACTTAATTATTTTATTAGACTCTAACAACAAATCTTCCTTTTAACAGAGCTGTTTGATTTTTGTGAAAAGGCTTTTCACTTAATTCATAAAACTTTTGTTACCCTTAGGCTTCTGAGGAACGCTTTATTTTGATTACTTTGTTCTGTAAGCAACTAGTACAGAAAGGCAGATATGCATATGAATATTTTTTGTGGACATAATTATTAAAAACAACAAAAGTTTACTTGATCATGAGATATTTTCCACATGCAGTTCTGTTACAGCATTCAAAGTATTTAATTCCATGATAAATAACAAATTGTAGAAGAGCTTAACTTTCATGTGACTACTGGAAGTTTTAAATTGAATGGCCAGTAACTCTCTACTTTATATTCCTATCAGATTCTCCTTCCCCTACTGCTGCAAGAACACTGACGCTGGTTGCCAAGTCTGTGCAGAATTTAGCAAATCTGGTTGAATTTGGAGCTAAGGTGAATATAATTTTACGCAGAACAGTCTAGAACTGTGTTTCCAATACATTTCAATGTCCCCCTTTAATACAGACAAAAATCTGTTGCTGTTTTCTTGTGCAAATTGTGATGTGTGACCTGGGTGTCTTCATCAGCGAGGAGGCCTTGTTCTTGCAGTTCCTTCTATCTTCAGTTGGAGCTCAACAGGGTATTGATTTAAACTAGAGCAGTAGCATAAAGTCTGGATGAATTGGAAAGAGGAGTCAATCATTTGAGAATGAGTCATCTAGAAACTTATGTGAATGATTTTGAGGAACGACTGAGGGAGCTGGGGGTGTTTAGCCTGGAGAAGAGGAGGCTGAGGGGAGACCTTATCACCCTCTACAACTACCTGAAAGGAGGTTGTAGAGAGATGGGGGCTGACCTCTTCTCCCTGGTGACAAGTGATAGGACAAGAGGAAACGGGTTCAAGTTACGTCAGGGGAGGTTTAGATTGGATATTAGGAAACATTTTTTCACTGAAAGGGTTATTAAACATTGGAATAGGCTGCCCAGGGAGGTGGTGGATTCACCATCCCTGGAGGTGTTTAAAAAAAAGGGTAGATGGGGCACTTAGGGACATGGTTTAGAAGTGGTTTTTGTCAGGGTAGGTTAATGGTTGGACTTGATGATCTTAAAGGTCCCTTCCAACCTCAGCGATTCTATGATTTGGTACATACCATGAAGATTTTTAATCTGGTAGTATGAACAACAGCAGTGACCTGTTAAAATAGTTGATGAACCAATAGCCATACTAGTAGCTATTATAAAGAGTGATGCAACCATATTTTCATGCTATGAGAACAGATAAACTCAGACATTTGTTCCAAAGACAACAGTGGAAGTATGTGGACTGTTTTTTCTGTCTGTCAATGACCAAAAGGGTAGCAGCCATACTCTAGTATTCATAGAATATCTCAAGTTGGAAGAGACCCATAAGGATCATCAAATCCAACTCCCTGCTCCTCGCAGGACTACCTAAAACTAAACCATATGACTAAGAGTGTCATCCAGATGCTCCTGGAACTCTGACAGGCTTGGTGCCGTGACTGCTTCCCTGGGGAGGCTGTTCCAGTGACCAACCACCCTCTCAGTGAAGAACCTTTTCCTGACATCCAACCTGAACTTCCCCTGGCGCAGATTCATTCCTTGTGTCCTATTGCTGGTCACCAGAGAGAGGAGATCAGCACGTCTCTCGCTGCTGTCCCCCTTGAGGAAGTTGTAGACTGCGATGAGGTCACCCCTCAGCCTTCTCTTCTCCAAGCTGAACAAACCAAGTGACCTCAGCTGCTCCTTGTAAGTCTTGCCCTCGAGGCCTTTCACCATCTTGGTTGCCCTCCTCTGGACACTCTCATAGTTTGATGTCCTTCTTATATTGAGGCGCCCAAAACTGCACACAGAACTTGAGGTGGGGCCGCACCAGCGCAGTGTAGAGTGGGACAATCACCTCCGTCGACTGGCTAGCTATGCTGTGCTTGATGCACCCCAGGACATGGTTGGCCCATTTGGTTGCCTGGGCACACTGTTGACTCATAGTCAACTTGCCATCAACCCAGACCCCCCAGATCTCTTTCCACAGGGCTGCTCTCCAGCCTCTCATCCCTCAATTTCTACATATAACCAGGATTGCCCCATCCCAGGTGGAGAATCCTGCACTTGCTCTTGTTAAATTTCATACAGCTGGTGATTGCCCAGCTCTCTAGTCTATCCAGATCTCTCTGTAAGGCCTCTCTAGCCTCAAGGGAATCCACAGCTCCTCCTAGTTTAGTATTGTTGGCAAACTTACTTAATGTACATTCGATTCCTGCATCCAGATCATTTATAAAAACATTAAAGAGCACTGGCCCTAAAATTGAGCCCTGAGGAACCCCACTGATGACTGGCCACCAGCCTGATGTAACCCCATTTACTATAACCCTTTGAGCCCAACCCATCAGCCAATTGCTCACCCAATGTATTATGGACTGGTCTAGCGGTATGCTGGACAGTTTATTCAGAAGGATACTGTGAGAGACAGTATGTTGTGGTTTGGGCCGGATTGACCAATCAGAATGTCAGATGCTCCCCCCACCTCCAAAGAGAGGAGAAGAAGAGATAAAGAGATTTATGAGTTTAGAAAAAACTAAACTATTTTAATGAAAATATTAATAAGTTAATAAAATAATAAATTAAAAATAATAAAAAATTGAAATATATACAGTATATACAAAACTGTATCCAGCTCCCAGGATGATGATCGCGTCACCAGCAGGCACAGGGAAAGTCCCAGACTGGAGTCAGCGATGCTTGGAATCGGGATCAAAGGCAGACGAACAGACAGGGTCCTCCTCGGACATTGGCCATTGCAGAAAGAGAGCTGACCCTTTGCTCCCTCAGCTTTTATACTGAGCATAGGGCAGATGGGATGGAATGCCCTGTTGGTCAGTTTTGGGTCACCTGTCCTGTCTGCTCCTCCCTGCAGGTGGGACCCCTCTAGGCTTCTCCGCTTCCGACCCTCTAACGGGGCAAATAGCGAAGTTAGCTGACCTTGGTTGTTATAGCAATAAGTCTAAGCAAGAGCCTCTGTGCGTACCATTCCTTGGTATAATCAGGTCTTATCACTCTGAGAGTGAACAGTTTCTGAACAATATGCTGTTAATTTCAGACTTTAGTCAGTTAGAAGAGGCCCAGCTAAAAAGTAAAATTACAAAATAGAAAATTGGTTCTGTTTTACCTCAGACCAGGACAGAGTATCAAAAGCTTTGCTAAAGTCTAAAAGCACCACATCTACTGGCTTCCCTTGGTCAACTAGATGGGTGTTGGAGTTGGAAAAGTGGGAGAGGAGAGGCAGGCAACCATCCCTCCACAAAGAAAGCATCTATGTGATGGTAAAATGGGTAAATTTTCTTTCGGAATATCCATATCAAAAAGACAATTGAGATATGCTAGAGTAGAAATCTGTGATTAGAAAGAATCTGTTCAAGAAGGATGTATCATCTGCCTTAAGTAGATGATGGGAGCCTTTTTGCATTTCCATTGATTATTTGATGTCAAAATGGGGAGACATCTTTCAGTAATATTAGTATGTCTCTGTACAGAACCTTGAAATGCATTCCATATCCATGTTCTTTTGTATACTATATGTAATAATTCACTTCCAAATTGAGATCAATTAGGACTAAACTTCCAGCCTGGATATAGAGTATTTTAATTCTGAAACAAGTGAACAGATACCAACCTCTGGCTTCCCCCTTTCACACACACACTTTTCCTCTACTTATTCCTTAGACTGCTTTTTTCTGTTGGTACAGCATTTTGAAACACCTCTTTTATTTGTACTCATTTTCATATTGCTTGAGATAATTTTGTAAATCAGTTTTACAAGTTGCACTAAAAACCTCAGCTTTCATAAGGTTTCTATTGCATCTCTAAAAGAACGCCAGCAATAATTGGTCTGTTCTGGTTCCCAAGTCACAACATGGTCGAACAATAAAAATCTGTTGACTTAAGCATAATGAAAAAAAGCGAGTTCAGGCTGACGTTATACAGCCATTTATCTGATACTCACAACTTGGAATGTAAGCATTAATGAAAGAATGAGAAGGAGGGCACTTATGTCCTGGTGTTACCTCTGAAAGTGTTTTCTCCATTATATAGCTGCAATGAAGAAAAGAAGTCCATCTTTAATATTTCAGAAATGTAAAATTCTATGTCACACTACATATATAAACAATTTCAGAATTCATCTGGAATATAAAAAAGTGTAATCTTTTGACTGGTTGTACACCAGTCATTATAAATTCACTTGAAAAAATAAAATCACTCCAGATGACACATTTGTGTATTGGAGTGTCATTTGTCTCTGATTACGATGTGTTCACTTCAGGTATGACTATTAAATCGGTACTGATTTGTTCTAATAAATACTTTTAAAAATTACTAGGAGCCATATATGGAGGGGGTAAATCCATTCATCAAGAGTAACAAACATCGCATGATCATGTTCTTAGATGAACTTGGGGTAAGTGGCTTAAAAAAAAATTATTGGAAGTTGTATAGCAACATTGTAAATCAAAATTCTTTACAGTTCTTGTTAACTACCTCAAAAATGCATCAGCTTCCACACAATTTTGAATGCTTGTTACTGGAAATTTTTTCTTATGTTTGTTTAGGATCTGCATATTACTGGCCTGTTGCACTGAATTAAAGCAAATCAAATGTCCTTTTAGAAATATTTTATTCATTAGTACTGCTGTAGACATGATATCTATTTGAGCTTCTCCCCAAGGATTAGGGCTTTTGGCCAAAAATACCAGTCTTTTAAAAAAATATTTTAAAACAAAAAATTCTTATGTGTAATTTGTCATATGGTTTTGACCCGACATTGAAAAAATAGAAGTTTTAAAAAATATGTTCAATTTTAGTTATACATTACCAAATGTCTCACTGCATGAATTCTAGATATTGTCATTTAAAAGAAAGTAATAATTGCAGTTCACTTTGAAACTGTTACTGATTTGTGTATGATAGCTATAACATGAGTTAGGAGCTCATGTATGTATATATGTATATGATTAAACCAAGAATTTGTTTTAAATATGAAGATGAATGAAATGTGCCTAGCTTGAATTGAACCATTAAAAGTGACCTAGAAGACATCTCAGATTATTTTGATAATCTATAAGAATGAGTGTTTTGAAGTGTGTCATTCAGGTGGAATGCCATATGTCACCTTTTTCTGGTTAAACAGCAACTTCTGCATATTATGATATATTGGTTTTTTCATTAAATGGCAGATCATGCATGGGGATTCAGAAAACTGTTGGGTTTTAAAATAACTGATTAATCTACTGTTTTAATTACATTATTTTATTAGTGGATTTACCGACTTGATAGTTTGTGGGTGGGGGTGATGTCCATTTTTGCTGCTGCTATTGTCTGATTTAAATTTTAAAAACCCCCACCTAATGGATGGATCCCCTTCATTTGGGGGGAGGATATAATGTGAATCTCTTTTCTCAGTATCTTTCTGGTCAGCTCAGAGGTAGCATAGCAACATCAAACCTTTTAGTAGAACCCTCCTAGTAGGAATAGGAATTGCTGCATATTTAGTAATCTCTCCATGTAAAATGTGTAACCATAATTAAAATATCTTCATAAAACAGATGCTTGTGGAGAGGAGGAAATATATAATTTGTATTAGATAACGTGGACAGAAGACTTAATTGTGAAGAAAAACATTGCAGTACTTGCTTGCAGTATCAAAACAGCTGTTGGCGGGTCGGTAGAACTATAATTTAATTTTTTTATATGCCTGGCTACTCACCATTCTAAGTCTGCTCTCATAATTTTTGTTAAAGAATGTTCCTGAGCTTCCAGACACTACAGAGCACTCTAGAACTGACTTATCCCGTTATCTGGCAGCCTTGCATGAGATGTGTGTGGCACATTCAGATGAACTTCGGACACTCAGTAATGAGCGAGGTGTAATGCAGGTAAACTACAATGGTTAACAAAAATCACAGGTACAGATAGCATGTCTTGAGTTATTGCTTAATATCGTGATTCTTTTGCAATTTTTCTGTCCAGCAGTATGAGTGATAAATAATATGTAAATTTCACCAGGAGGTTGCTAGTTGTAAAGGTAAAGATCAAAACTATGAACTAAGTATTTATACAACAAAACCAAAGATGTTTTAAAGCAGTAGGTTGGGTTTTGGTGTTTTGTTTTGGTTTTTTGCTTTTTTTTTATTTAGTTTCCAGGTGAAGTTTTTAGTTTCTAGAGGAAGCCTAAATTCAAGAAATTACTGTCTCCTGACAGACTCTAGTTTTAGGATCTGGTTCTTCTAATTGAGAACTAAATAACTTAATTTACTTTCCTTAGCTTTCTATCACTTCTTCATTTCTGCTTCCTGATTTATTACATTTGTAAAGAAACATGGCAAACTTCTCTAGCAAACACTATAAATTAGTGTTCTGTTCCAACTATTAAACTTATATACAGCTTTTATGAAAACTTACATTTTAAGAGGAAAAGAATTCAAATGACTTCATGCATTTTCTCAAAATACTACAAAAGTAATATACTTGCCTATGGTCTACTAATTATGATGAACTTCAAGTTGGCAATTCTACTTATTGCACAATAATATGTTTTGGTATGCTTGACTAGTATACTGTGCTGTGCAGGAGATAATTTAAGTAGTCTTCCTTTTTTAATACTAACGATTTGAGGGCAGGGGCAGTTGTATTATAGAAAGCCTTTTTGTTTAGAGATGGTCTTCTTAAATTTAATCAGTATCAGTTTAAACTATTTGTTTAATGACTCATTTTCAACGAGATCGTTTTTAAAATAGTTTCTAATTTAATTGTTTCAAAATAACTTCTAATCAGATTTCTTATTATTCTCATGGTTTAAAGACTGGTCTTCCTATAGCCGATTCTTTGAAGGCCTTAATTTAAACCTAGGTAGACAATAAATCTATATTTCTTTCTCCTGGCAGCAGATGTTACTCAAATAATGCATTTTTCAGCAGTAATCTTTTTTAAATGAGGGGTTTACTGGGAACTTTTATGGTGATTTTGCAAAAGGTGAAAATATATTTGTATTTAATCATCTTTGGCAGAAGAAAGCTCAAGGAATTAGAAATGAGATAATGCTTCATTATAGCAATTCAAAACTAATCCAGTTTAATAACTACTACAATTTACCTCTTCAGTGGCATATGAGGGGAAAAACATCAATCATGTTCAAGTTCATAATTCACTTACAGCTACTGCTAGTCTTGACAAAGCAAAAATGATAGCTAGACTGGCAAGACAGGATAGTAGAAGTTTTCAGTACTAAATATGTATTGCTTAAGGGATATCATTTATTTCACAAAGCCTGTATCTGAAGTACATAATGATTACTGATGTGATACTGTTTCCTCGATAAACTTATATTTCTACTTCAGAGGAGTAATTTTTCCTCATGGGTTTCTATAAAAAAAAAAAATTGATTTTTTTTCCCCTTTTCCTCCTGTAAGTGCCCTAATGGTTCAGGATCACCCTGTTGTAGTTGAACATAGTTCTACTATAATGAAAAAATGATTGAACTCATGACAGTGTGTTAGCAATACAATTTCTCAGCCTGTTTTATGTGTATGTTCAGTTGCATTTGGTTTAGTTTAATGACCATGTTTTCAGAAAGTGAAAAGAGAGTAGTTCTGCCTGTGCATTATCACCTTTTTTTTTTATCACCGGACTCTTCTTTCATTCTTGTCCCTGTTCTGCACTTTCACATAGGGAAAATACCTGAGAATGGATTTTTGGTTTACAGATTGTTTTTAACAGATGGGAGAACTCTCTTTGATTTTGAAACTCTCAGGTTAAGTTGGCAAGACTTAATGGGTCTCCATGGGTGCAGATAAGTTTCATATTGCTGCTTTGCAGTTGCCTTTTGAAGTAATGTCTTAGTGACTAGGGAATTGGAGCTTGGGGCGGTGGTGTAAAGGGGGCTTAAATATATTTTAAACTACCTAATTCTAAGTCTGATAGGTTAATGTTGAAGATGCTTCTCAAGCAAGATGGGTTTTGACTTTTTCTAGTTGCTAATGTAGGGTTGTACTGGGTTGTGTTTTTTTTGTTTTTTTTTTCTACAGCATGTTCTTAAGAAGCTGTTGGCTATTACAGAGCTGCTTCAACAAAAACAAAATCAGTATTCAGTGTCTAATAACATCAGGTAGCAGCCCTCTACCTGAATTCTGCATGGATCCATCATGTCTAACATGGCAACTCACACAATTATCACTTCTTTTGCTCTTGCCAAAAATAGCACACCCTATCACATTCCCAGTGATGTGTGAACTATGCAAAAAGAAAACAAAGAATCTGTTAGTGAATGATTGTACCAGCAGCTTTTTTAACTATCTGTGCAGGATATTTGCACTTTTTTTTCCACTTGGAACCATTTTTTACAGCCTCGGAGCCTTGGTGTACAGTTTCCCTTCTGCAAAGAAAATGCTGTGACTGTCTTGAACTTTGAAAATTATTTTCAATGCCTGCAATTGCCAAAGTTTTTTCTGTCTTGTTGGAAAAGAATTATCAACTGACAATGAAAGAAATGCATTGTTTTGACAGCTACATGTAACTGGATAACATTTCTTACTGTAATTTCTGACTGATTACAATTATTATGATTTTGTTTCAACCACTTGATCTTGTATTTACAATTTCCAAAGTTTGATGGTTATGATAAGAACAATCTTTCCTGTATACTTTTTATACCATGCTGTTTCTCTTGCTGGAATCATGTCAAAAGAATATGCAGAAGGGATCTTGTCAGATTTATTCTTTAATGTGCCACTGATTCAGTCTAAATAATTCTTCCATCAAGGACTGTGTATCCATCCAGGTAAATCACAATGATTTTGTAAAATATTTACAACAGTGAATAATTAGAATTCAGTAAATTTATTATCACTGTATCAGACGTGTGCATCCATTAAACCATTTTATAAAATATGTATTGGTTGGTCTTGTGTATAATGTATGGCTACCATGAATCTTATTTTTAAACCTGAAAAGTAAGTTTTTAAAATAATCAAGCTGCTGATAGGCTCTTTATGGAAACTGGATAAATTTGGGTGCAAGTAATAGAACATTGTAAAAATGAAATTAGGATAACAGATGTGGTTGGCTATTTATCTACTATGTATAAAATGCATTGATAAAAATTACTATAGGTAAATCTCAAAGTTGCATTTAGGTATGTATGTTGTCCCAAACCTGCATTCTTTTAACCTGGTGTGCAAGAAGCCAATATACCCACAGAGGCGAGATATTTGTTTATTTCATTTCTGTGCAGAGATGGGTGCTAGGTGGTTCATCCACAAAGCTAGCACACCTTGGGTTGGCACACGGTAAGCATTTATACATTTTTGAGCAACAGTTAAGCAACAGTTATCAGTACTTTCTAGTTACGCTTAGTCATCCTCATTCCCATTGGTTCTTGCTGTGCCTTGTCTCTACTTGAATTCACAGTGTCCTCTCTTTTTCTACACATGCTCCATGAGGAGGGGGCTTTTGTTAGTAGGGTGCTTTCCCTACCGAGGGCGGGTTTTTTAATATGTTAATTAGGATAGTTCACTCATAGTTCAAGTGACTTCTTTGGCCTTGTTAGCAGTTCTGTTCCCCTTGAGTTTATCTTGGTATTCCCTTATTTTGGCTAATTTATGGTATCCTGTTCTTTCTCCAGGGCCACATCTTGCTAACTATTTACAGTGGTTAATTGTACCCTTTACTTCTGGTATTTCTCCAACATGTATATTAAAAAAATGACACCACTACTTATTTCCTAAAACAATGTGTGAAAATTAATGTTGTAGTTTACCCCTCACCAGCAGCTTAAGCACCTCACTCCTCCCCCTCCCCCAAAAAAAAGGCAGGACAGGGGAGAGAATAGGAAGAGCAAAAGCAAGAGAACTCAGGGGTTGAGAAAGGAGAGAGAAAAGAAAGAAGAAAAGAAAAACAAAAAGAAAGGAAAGAAGAAAAGAAAAACAGAACAAGTGATGCAAAGGCAATCACTCACCACCTCCAGGAAATAGACTGATGTCCAGCCAGTCTCTGAACAACAGCTACCTTCCTCCCAAAAAAAACCCTTCCCTCCATTTTTATTGCTGAGCATGACATTATATGGAATGGAATATCCCTTTGGCCAGTTCAGGTCAGCTGTTCCAGCTGTGTCCCCTCCCAACTTCTTGCTCACTCCTCAACCTACTCCCCAGTGGGGCAGAGAAGGAAAACCAGAAAGTCTGGACACTGTGCTAACACTGTTCAGCAATAGCTGAAACACTGGTGTGTTGTCAAGATTGTTATAGTCACAAATCCAAAACACAGGGCTCCTATGAAGAAAGTTAACTCCATCACAGACAAACCCAGTACAATGAAATACTTTGACCTAGGTTTGGACAGCATGTAACTACTTGAAGTTTTGGGGTTCTTTTAATTATTCTCAGTAGTCCTCATGTACATTAGTCACAATAATCTAATTTGAGATTATAGCTGCAGGATCAGAAGATGCAGCAACGGTTTAAGTCACACAACTGTGATTGTGTACCATACTGTAGATGCTGCAGTCTCTTTTTAACAGTACATTTGAGAAAAATGTTTGGAATGCTGAAAATGTTATAAACAAGGTTGTTTTCTTTCAATTTGTTATTTCTTTCAATGACAAGCTTGGGAAGAAGGCAGCACATCCTGCTCTAAAGCACTTAAGGTTCTATTAACATTCTATGAACCTTAAGCACTGCCCTCAGGGATGAAGGAGATGAACAGAGCTGGCAGCTCTTACAAGAGCTCTCAATTGCCACATGTAGGAAATTGGTCAAGGAAGGCCGGAGACCAGCATGGCTGAGTAAGGACCTCCTGGTCAAAAAAAAAATGTAAGAAGGAAATGCACAGGCAGTAGTAGCAGGGACGAGTATGCTGGAAAGAATAATAGGGACGCTGCCCATATGTGAAGGGATGTGATCAGGAAAGCTAGGGCACAGCTGGAGCTGAACTTTGCAAGGGATGCAAAGAATAATAAGGGCTTCTACAGGTATGTTTCCCAGAAAAGGAAGATTAAAGAAAAGGTACGCACACACACACACCCCCCCATAAATGAGACAAGAAAACTAGTGACAACTGACATGGAGAAAGCTGAGGTATTCAACAGTTTTTTGCCTCAGTTTTCAATGGTAATCTCTCTTCCCACATCTCTCAAGCCCCTGAACCTCAGTGCAGGGACTGGGGGAATGAAGTCCTTCCCATCATAGGAGAAGATCAGATTCGAGACCACCTGAGGAACCTGAACATACAGAAGTCCATGGGACCTGATGAGATGCATCCCAGGGTCCTGAGGGAACTGGCAGACATAGTTCCTAAGCCACTCTCTGTGATATTAAAAAAGTCGTGGCAGTCAGGTGAAGTCCCTGGTGACTGCAAAAAGGGAAACATCATGCCCATTTTTTAAAAAGGGACCTTTAAAAAAGACCCTGGGAACTACCAAACAGTCAGCCTCACCTCTGTGCCTGGTAAGATCATGGAACAGATAGATCCTCCTGGAAGATATGTCAAAGCATATGGAACACTGGAAGGTGAACAGAGACAGCCAATATGCCTTCACCAAGGGCAAATCACGCCTGACTAATCTGGTAGCCTTCTACAATGGAGTGACTGCATCAGTGGACAAGGGAAGAGCTACAGATGTCATCTACCTGGACTTCTGCAAGGCCTTTGATATGATCCCCCACAACATTCTTGCCACTAAAATGGAGAGATATGGGTTTGAAGGATGGACTGTTAGATGGGTAAGGAATTGGCTGGATGGCTGCATCCAAATAGTTACAGTCAATGGCTCAATGTCCAAGTAAAAAAAAAAACAGTAACGAGTGGTGTCTCTCAAGGGTCTGTACTGGGACCAATACTATTCAATATCTTCATCAATGACAGACAGTGGGACTGACTGCACCCTCAGCAAGTTTGCAGATGACACCAAGCTGAGGGGTGCAGTTGATTTGCTCAAGGGAAGGGATGCCATCCAGAGGGAATTTGACATGCTTGAGGAGTGGGCCCATGCAAACTTCATGAAGTTCAACAAGGCCGAGTGCAAGGTCCTGCACCTGGGTTGGGGCAATCCCCATGTTGCGCGCATCGTGATTAACTTCACTTGTAAGAGAGAAGTAGTGAAATATTTATTAATATAAAACAGTGATTTAACAAAGTCAGTAGTGAATGCGACAGTGTTTTACGAGATTCGATGCCAGGGCACACTTGGTTATTTACTGCACAGAGGCCAGGGTCAGACAAGCTGTCAGGGAGACCCTCCCGTTGAGTCACGAGGTTCAGAAAGGACCCCCTGGCTTTCTAAACTCCTTCTCAGAGAGGAGCCTAGGGGCGGCTGGATCCACTCCTAGTCCCAGACTTGGTCAACGGTTTGTGTCTAAAGGATTCTATATGCGCAATCAATCCTTATCTCACTCAGCTAAGATTTCAAAGTTTAGCATGCTATCAGTCACTTACCGAGAATCTGCTGCGGCAAGGAATCTCTCAGCCTCGAGGAGCAGAACCTTAAGCGAGCGTCCCCACTCAAGGGGAGATCCTGGCGTGCAGCCCGCTGCCGTGCAGGAGAGCTCAAAGGGCTCTTGGGCTGTCCGCTATTTATGGAGTAAGATAATTGACCTATAGTCATATTCCCATGGGAAAAGGATGTCTAGGCCCCCACTCCAGACAGTGTTTTGACTGTGTTGCCAGCCATCCCCCACAGTCCAGGTGCAGCTCATCACACCTCCTGCTGATGGTTATGGCTTGAGCAGGAGCTGGGGGAAGGAAGGGGGAGAGCACACCGCCACACCCCAGTATCAATACAGACTGAGGGATGAATGGACTGAGAGCAGCTCTGCCGAGGAGGACTCAGGGCTACTAGTGGATGAAAAGTCTGACATGAGCCAGCAATGTGCGCTTGCGGCTCAGAAAGCCAGTCGTATCCTGGGCTGCATCAAAAGAAGCGTGGCCAGCAGGTCAAGGGAGGTGATTCTGCCCCTCTACTCCACTCTGGTGAGACCCCACCTGGAGTACTGCATCCAGCTCTTGGGTCCACAGGACAAGAAAGATATTGACCTGTTAGAGTGGGTCCAGAGGAGGGTCATGTAAATGATCAGAGGGTTTGAACACCTCTGCTGTGAAGACAGGCTGAGAGAGTTGGTGGTGTTCAGCCTGAAGAAGAGGAGGCTCCAGGGAGACCTGACTGCAGCCTTCCAGTCCCTAAAGGGGGCTTTAATAAAGACGTAGAGAGACTTTTATTAGGGCCTGTAGTGATAAGAGAACAGGCAATGGTTTTAAACTGAAAGAGGGTAAGTTTAGATTGGACACAAGGAAGAAATTTTTTACGATGAGGGTGATGAGACACTGGAACAAGTTGCCCAGAGAAGTTGTGGCTGCCCCATATCACAGAATCACAGAATGGTAGGGGTTGGAAGACCTTTGGAGATCTAGTCCAACCCCCCTGCCAAAGCAGGGTCACCTAAAGCAGGTGGCACAGGAATGTGTCCAGGCAGGTTTTGAATGTCTCCAGAGACAGAGACTCCACCACCTCTCCGGGCAGCCTGTTCCAGTGCTCTGCCACCCTCAAAGTAAAGAAGTGCCTCCTCATGTTGAGATGGAATTTCCTGTGTTCAAGTTTGTGCCTGTTACCTCTTGTCCTGTCACTGGGCACCACTGAGAAGAGTCTGTCCCCATCCTCTTGACACCCGCCCTTTAGATTTATAAGCATTGATGAGGTCCCCTCTCAGTCTTCTCTTCTCCAGGCTAAACAGACCCAGGGCTCTCAGCCTTTCCTCATAAGAGAGGTGCTCCAGTCCCCTGATCATCTTGGTAGCCCTCCACTGGTCTCTCTCCAGTAGTTCCCTGTCCTTGAACCGGGGAGCCCAGAACTGGACACAGTACTCCAGGTGCGGCCTCACCAGGGCAGAGTAGAGGGGGAGGATGACCTCCCTCCACCTGCTGGCCATGCTCTTTTTAATGCACCCGAGGAGATCATTGCCTGCCATCTTCACCACAAGGGCACATTGCTGGCTCATTGTCATCCTGTTGTCCCCCAGGACTCCCAGGTCTCTTTCCACCAAGCTGCTCTCCAGCAGGTCAGCCCCCAACCTGTACTGGTGCATGGGGTTATCCCTCCCCAGGTGCAGGGCCCTACACTTGCCCTTGTTGAATTTCAGAAGGTTCCTCTCTGCCCAACTCTCCAGCCTGTCCAGGTCTCTCTGGATGGCGGCACAGCCTTCTGGTGTGTCAGCCACCCCTCCCAGCTTTGTGTCATCAGCAAACTTGCTGAGGGTGCCCTCTATCCCCTCATCCAGGTCATTGATGAATATATTGAACAGGACTGGGCCCAGTACTGACCCCTGGGGAACACCACTCGTCACTGACCTCCAACTAGACTCTGTGCCCCTAATCACGACCCTCTGAGCTCTGCCATTCAGCCAGTTCTCAATCCATCTCACTGTCCATTCATCTAGCCCACTCTTCCTAAGCTTCCCTATGAGGATGCTGTGGGAGACCATGTTGAACGCCTTGCTGAAGTCAAGGTAGACAACATCCCCTGCTCTCCCCTCATCCACCCGGCCAGTCATTCCATTGTAGAAGGCTATCAGATTGGTCAAGCATGATTTCCCCTTGGTGAATCCATGCTGACCACTCCCGATGACCTTCTCTTCCTCCACATGCTTAGAGATGACATCCAAGATGAGCTGTTCCATCACCTTTCCAGGGATGGAGGTGAGGCTGACCAGCCTGTAGTTCCCTGGGTCCTCCTTCTTGCCCTTTTTGAAGACTGGAGTGGCTTTCCTCCAGTCCTCAGGCACCTCTCCTGTTCTCCAGGACCTTTCAAAGATGATGGAGAGCGGCTTTGCAATAACATCTGCCAGCTCCCTCAGCACTCGTGGGTGCATCCCATCAGGGCCCATGGATTTGTGGGTGTCGAGATTGCCTAAATGATCTCGAATCTGATCCTCCTTGATCGAGGGAGAGTCTTCCTTACTCCAGACTCTCTATCTCTTACCTCCAGGGTCTGGGGTTCCTGAGGGCCGGCCTTAGCAGTAAAGACTGAAGCAAAGAAGACATTCAGTAACTCCGCCTTCTCTGCATCCTCCATCACCAGGGCACCTACCTCATTCAGCAGCGGCCCCACAGTTTCCCTAGTCTTCCTTTTACTGCTGATTTAGTTGAAGAAGCCCTTCTTGTTGTCCTTGACATCCCTTGCCAGATTTAATTCGAAGTAGGCCTTAGCCTTCTGTCACGCCCCACTCAGAAAAGAGGGGGGGTGTAAGTGACTCAGATTCATGAATCCCCAGCGGCACAGACTAAGGTGAGACAACTCTCAAGGTCCATATACAAACATTTATTAAATTCCCTCAGTGATTAATATATGTCTTAACTATGTCCACGATAGTTGTTTAGGTACATAACAAATTACGGCAAGCAGTACGGTATGCCTTGTGTTACTTAGCAACAGATATGTTGGAATATTTGTTCAGAATTATACAAGCATTTAAATAACTTGTATGTTAATAACTTATATGCTTGTATCAACATGTGCCACAGAGGTATTCTGCCTGATGTAGTATCTGAGCAGAGCCTGAGTGCTCTATCAGAACGAAGTTTCTCCCATATCTATTTATTGTAAGGTAAGAGTTTCCTTGAGAATAGTTTTGATGAAAAGTGTGTGATAGAAGGTAAAAGATTTGAAACTTGCATGGGGAGAGCAATGTGGTTTGATGCTGAGCAAATAAATGTATTTATTATAGTATGTAGCACTGTGACCAGTACCACTTGCTCCCAACCCCGGTAACGTGGTTAGCATAACTAAAACCATTTTATAAGGCAGACAGACATTCTCTGTGATTGAGTGGGTCATGTATTCGTTCCCTTTCCCTCATTATCAGGCCCTGAAGGTCCTGTGAACCAAGTAGACAAACCAAACAGATTTATTCTTTCCCTCCATACCAGGTTAAAGATTCCTAGGTGCCAGGCCAATTACTCCCTTCCTTACTGGCCTTGAAGGTCCCAGGCCCCTGACCAACCATGTGTTGTTGATGACCCCATCACAGAACAGGGAAGCATAACAGCATACAGAGCACTGTCTATAAAATCAAGGAGTTACAAGTCTGAAGTGGGGAGCTTGGACTGCTGTTAGACATTGAGGCCTGTGATGCTCTGGTGGCCAGGGATGCCTCCACTGTCATCTGCTTCATCCAAGGACTGAGTGACTCGTATTCTTTTATATGAATTTTGAGTCTAGATTATGATTGTTGCATTGATACAGCAAATCATGTATTAAGACTTGACCTGATCTGCAGAGGGTCCAGGTGACTAGAAATTATAAATTAAGCTGTATTTAGAATAGAATAGAATAGAATAGAATAGAATAGAATAGAATAGAATAGAATAGAATAGAATATCTAAGTTGGAAGGGACCTACAACAATTATCTAGTCAATCTGCCTAATAATTCAGGACTGACCAAAAGTTAAAGCATGTTATTAAGGGCATTGTCCAAATGCCTCTTAAACCCTGACAGGCATGGGGCATCAACCACCTCTCTAGGAAGCCTGTTCCAGTGTTTGACCACCCTCTTGGTAAAGAAATGCTTCCTAATGTCCAGTCTGATCCTCCCCTGACACAGGTTTGAGCCATTCCCCTGTGTCCTGTCCCTGGATCCCAGGGAGAAGAGCTCAGCACCTCCCTCTCCACGTCCCCTCCTCAGGAAGCTGTAGAGAGCAATGAGGTCGCCCCTCAGCCTCCTTCTCTCCAAACTAGACAAACCCAGAGTCCTCAGCCACTCCTCATAGGACATGCCTTCCAGTCCTCTCACCAGTTTTGTTGCCCTCCTCTGGATGCAATCTTACCTTCACATCCTACTTAAATTGTGGGGCCCAGAACTGCACACAGTACTCAAGGTGAGGCCGCACCAACGCTAAATACAGCAGGATCATCACCTCTCTTATCCGGCTGGTTATGCTGTGTTTGATGCACCCCAGGATGCGGTGTGCCCTCCTGGCTGCCAGGGCACACTGCTGACTCCTATTGAGCCTGCTGTCAACCAGCACCCCCAGATCCCTTTCTGTGGGGCTGCTCTCCAGCCGCTCCTCTCCCAGTTTATACTTGTGTCCAGTGTTACTCTGTCCCAGGTGCAGAATCTTGTCCCTCAAGAGAGTCAACAGCACCTCCCAGTTTAGTATCATCAGCAAACTTGCTAATGGTGCATTCAACTCCTGTGTCCAAATCACTGATAAAAATATTGAACAGAACTGACCCTAGAATTAAGGCCTGAGGAACACCACTGGTGACTGGTTGCCAGCCAGATGTAGCCCCATTCACTACAACCCTTTGAGCCTTACTGTTCAGCCAGCTCTTCACCCAGTGCACCGTGAACCTGCTCACAGTTGGACAACTTGTCCAGAAGGATGCTGTGAAGGACAGTACCAAAAGCCTTACTAAAATCCAGAAAAACTACATCTGCGCCTTCCCTTTATCCACTAGGCAGGTGACCTTATTGTAGAAGGTTATTAAATTAGTTAGACAGGACTTTCACTGTTGTGAAGCCATGTTGACTGTGCCTGATGATTGCATTGCTCTTTAAATGCCTTTCAATAGCATCCACTGTGAACTTCTCCATAATTTTTCCAGGTACTGAGATTAGACGAACAGGTCTGTAGTTCCTTGGGTCTTCCCTCATGGCCTTCTTGTAAACTGGAATAACGTTGGCTAGTTTCCAGTCAGCGGAGACCTCCCCAGACTCCCAAGACATTTGGCAGATGATCGAGTGAGGTCCTGCCATAAATCTGCTAGCTCCTTCAGTACTCTGGGATGAATAGCATCACAGAATCACAGAATGGTAGGGGTTGGAAGGGACCTCTGGAGATCATCTAGTCCAACCCCCCCTGCCAGAGCAGGGTCACCCAGAGCAGGTTGCACAGGAATGCGTCCAGGTGGGTTTTGAATGTCTCCAGAGATGGAGACTCCACCACCTCTCTGGGCAGCCTGTGCCAGGGCTCTGCCACCCTCAAAGTAAAGAAGTGCCTCCTCATGTTTAGGTGGAACTTCCTATGCTCAAGTTTGTGCCCATTACCTCTTGTCCTGTCACTGGGTACCAATGAAAGGAGCCTGGCCTCATCCTCCTGACACCCACCCTTTAAGTATTTATAAGCATTGATAAGGTCCCCCCTCAGTCGTCCTTTTTCCAGACTGAAGACACCCAAACCCCTCAGCCTTTCTTCATAGGAGAGGTGTTCCAGTCCCCTCATCATCTTGGTAGCCCTTTGCTGTCCCCTCTCCAGCAGTTCCCTGTCCCTCTTGAACCGGGGACCCCAGAACTGGACACAGTACTCCAGATGTGGCCTCACCAAGGCAGAGTAGAGGGGGAGGATGACCTCCCTCGACCTGCTGGCCACATCAGACCCCATGGACTTATGAACATTCAGCTCATACAACTGGCCCCTTACAGTTTCATCGTGCAGTTTTGTTGTGTCCCCTTCCAACTTTTTGTGCCCCCCCAGCCTACTCACTGGCAGGGCAGTGTGAGGAGCAGAAAAGGCCTTAGAAGCATAGAATCATAGAATGTGTTGGGTTGGAAGGAACCTTTAAAGGCCATCTAGTCCAACCCCCCTGCAGTAAGCAGGGACATCTTCAACTAGATCAGGTTGCTCAGAGCCTCATCCAGCCTGGCCTTGAATGTCTCCGGGGATGGGGCCTCCACCACCTCTCTGGGCAACCTGTCCCAGTGTCTCACCACCCTCATTGTAAAGAAATAGTTTGAATCTGTGCAAGCACTGCTCAGCAATAATGAAAACATCTCTGTATTATCAATCAACACTGTTTCCAGCACAAATCCAAAACATAGCCCCATACTGGCTACTATGAAGAAAATGAACTCTATTCCAGCCAAAACCAGCACAGGGCTGTACAATCAAACCTCTCCCTTACATACAGTGTGACACTTCCACCTCACCTGCCCTGCCTCTCCCTCCTTAATAGCCTGTAGCCCTCCATTCCAGCACTCCAATGGGCTAAATTCTGTGTTACTTTGGTGATTAGAACTCATAAGTTAAGTTGTATTATAAATTCTGTATTACACTATTTATTAATTGTACTACATTGATTCTGCTTGTAGATATCCTTTGCCATTCTAATCATAAATTCTGTGATATACTGATCATAATATCCTGTTAAGAAAAGAAAGCTTTAATTGTAACTACGATTTAGTGCCGTCATTGTTCTTCCAAGGATCCCTAAAAGAACCTGTCTGTCCTATTAGTGCTGTGTGACAAGCACCCCTTCTGATGCTTTCTGCTTTGATGGACAATCTTCCCCAAGGCCTCCAGAACTCAGTTTTATTGCATAAAGAAGCACTAACTTCTTTGAGAAGTTTAGGAAGAGAAAATGGTAATCCTCAAGTCATAATGATACATCTTGGCAAGCCTGGTACAGCATTTTTTCCTCTCTCTGGCTTCTTCCAGCTTTGTAATTCTCTATGTCCTTGTAGTTGTGTGCATGTTTTTTGTTTTGGGTTGGTTTTTTTTTTTTTCTGATTGAGTTCAATCATGTTTGCATGTTTGAGGTCTTCTCATAAGTGCTCTTACTATGACTCCCTACTCCACCCAATCCCCAGTGCAGTTCATATACACAAGCCAAATCTGCTTAGAATTTTTTATAGTGTCATGTCTTTTTTGCCTCAAGGGAAGTTGGGTGAAATGGACCCTGATATATCTTTCCAGGATTCTGAAAATGTTTTTTCTCACGGAGCTGTTTTTTCCTCTCACCTGAGGAACCTGAATATACACAAGTCTATGGGACCTGATGAGATGCACCCCAGAGTCCTGAGGGGATTGGCTGATGTAGTTGCCAAGCCACTCTCCATGATATTTGAAAAGTCATGGCAGTCAGGTGAAGTCCCTGGTGACTGGAAAAAGGGAAACATCGCACCCATTTTTAAAAAGGGTAGAAAGGAGGACCCTGAGAACTACCACCCTGTCAGCCTCACCTCTGTGCCTGGGAAGATCATGGAACAGATCCTCCTAGAAGCTATGCTAAGGCACATGGAGGACAGGGAGGTGATTCGAGACAGCCAGCATGGCTTCACCAGGGGCAAGTCCTGCCTGACCAACCTGGTGGCTTTCTACAATGGAGTGACTGCATCAGTGGACAAGGTAAGAGCTACAGATGTCATCTATCTGGACTTCTGTAAGGCCTTTGACCCATTCCCCCACAACATCCTGTAAGAGACAACCTGTAATTTCCCCTAAACAAAGCAGCTTGAATGTCTCAAACGCTCACAAGTACCAGGCCTTCTGCTCAAGGAACTGATAAGGCTAACACCTGGTTCTCTCTTGTGTGATTCATGCGAGAGAGAGAAACTGGTGCCTGGAGGACAAGTCTTACACAAACAGAATAGCCCTGTTTTTTCTCTCATGAAGGATGAGCTGTTTCTTTGGAAAGAGGCTATGCCTGGTGGTAACCTTTGCCTCATTATCTGTAAAATGCATATTCAAGTGCACACCCCTGCACATGCTATTGAAGATTATCGAGATCATGCTAAGCATATATGACTATAGCTCTTGTCTCCCCACCCAAATCATGCTACACCTCACCTGGGCGGTGGGTGGGGGGGATAAAACTGAGACGAAACTGCCCTTAGGAGTAGGCTAACATAAAAAGGGGAAATTTAATAAATGTTTGTATATGGACCTTGAGATTTGTCTCACCTTAGTCTGTGCCACTGGGGATTTGCTAATCTGAGTCACTTACCCCCCCCTTCTCTGAGTGGGATGTGACACATCCTTCTCTCTAAATTAGAGAGATATTGATTTGATGGGAGGACTGTTCGGTGGATAGGGAATTGACTGGATGGTCGCATCCAAAGAAGTGGTCAATGGCTTAATGTCCAGATGGAAATTGGTGATGAGTGGTGTCCCTCAGGGGTCCGTATTGGGACCAGTAGTTTAATATCTTCATCAGTGACATAGACAGTGGGATTGAGTACACCCTCAGCAAGTTTGCAGACAAACTTGCAACCTCTGAGCAACCTGATCTAGTCGAAGATGTCCCTGCTCATTGTAGGGGGGGGTTGGAGTATCCCAAACCATTCTACAAGTCTCTGATTCTATGATACAAGGATTTAAAAAAATTATTTGCCTAAGTTTTTAAAAATAGTCTGTCTAAAATTTTATAAAGTCACATAATTGGAGTTTTGTGAAGCTATTGCCAAAGAAACTTGTCCTCAGATACAAATAGTTTCACACTTTTGTAATTAAGTGTATTTTCCTCATCTCTGGTTTACAGGTGCCTAAAAGTTTTAATCACAGAATCAAAGAATGGTTGAGTTTGGAAGGGACCTCTGGAAGTCATCTTGTATAACCCTCCTGCTCAAGCATGATAACCATGTCCAGATGTCTTTTGAATATCTCCAAGGATGGAGACTCCACAACTTCCCTGGGCAAACTGTTCCGGTGCTTGGTCACCCTCACAGTAAAAAAAGGTTTCCAAATGGAAACCTCTTGTGTTTCAGTTTGGTTTTCAGTTTTCAAAATCTAAGCGGCTAATTCTGTTTCCATTCAAATCTTAGTGATTTGGACCCAATACCTAGTGGTTTTGGAGAGATATAATTCATCTTTCCCATAATTCAGTTGAGAATAAGAATAGTTACTTTCCTTTGAAGCCTAACTGCAGATACTAACTCTTGTTATATAGTCTAGGAAGATGTTGATACATTTAGAGAAAGAATCAACCTCATTGATGTTCTTGGAAAGGCTTAGAAGCCTGAGAGAGGAAAACACAACTCCACAATTTATTACCACATCCCATATTAAAGTAATTTTAATATTTCATATATTTAATTCTACTGTGAGTTTGTCAGTAGTCCTAAATTTAATGTCCGAAATACTATGTTTTAGTCCTCGCTCTGCTGAATATATGAATGTAATACCATAGTGACTTCTAATTGACTTTACAATATTTAACTATTAATTGTCCTAATATTGAAATACCAGTTAGAATCTGATTCTTATTGCTCTTCCTTATGCTAGGTAGTATTTTAATTTTTCATTTGGTCTTATATTGGTTTTATGTGGCAAGGTTTTGGTAGCGGGGAGGCTGCAGAGGTGGCTTCTGTGAGAAGATGCCAGAAGCTGTCCCCCTGTCCGATAGAGCCAATGCCAGCCAGCTCCAAGACGGACCTGCTGCTGACCAAAGCTGAGCCAATCAGCAATGGTGGTAGCACCTCTGTGATAATGTATTTAAGAAGGGGAAAAAACTGCTGCGCAACAGCAGCTGGGAGACAGGAGTGAGAATGTGTGAGAGCAACAACCCTGCAGACACAAAGGTCAGTGAAAACGACCGTGGTGACACAGGTTATCCCCCTGCAGCCCATGGAGTTTAACAGTGGATCAGTTATCCACCTGCAGCTTGTGGAGGACCCCACCCCAGAGCAGGTGGATGCACCCAAAGGAGGCTGTGACCTCATGGAGAGCCCATGCTGAAGCAGGCTCCTGGCAGGAACTGTGGCCTGTGGAGAGGAGCCCACGTGGGAGCAGGTTTGCTGGCAGGAAGAGAAACCGAGGGACAGAGAAAGGAAAAGATGGAGAAAAAGACAGAGAAAAAGAGATCACCGGTCCTGGTTCCAGCATCTTTTTCAGGGAATCTTCCCAGGCGTAATCTTCTTCTTTCTTGGGAAAAATCTTCCCAGGCAGGATCTTCTTCTTTGTTTCTCCCCAGGGGCACTTATTTTCCCCTTTTATGTTTGCTGAATTAGCATGGTCCACCCCACTTGCTGAGGACAGCCTCGTCTCAGGTTTCTCCCTTCTCTCAAGCAAAGTATAGCGTGATTTGGGTGGAGAGACGAGTGCCATAGTCATAAGTGTTTAGCATGATCTCTACAATCTTCATTAGCATATGCAGGGTGTGCGCTTTCATATGCATTTCGCGGATAATGAAGCAAAGGTCACTCATCGGACACAATGGCCTCAAGAACTGAGAACTAGCAAGCTCACCACACGATTGGCAGAACTATCCTGTCTTCACAAGACAGTTCTCCCACAATTTCAGGCGCCAGAAGTGTTAGCCTTATCAGTTCTTTGAAGGCCAGGCCTGCATTATTTATTTCCTTGTGAGTGTTTGAGGCATTCCACTGAAGGCTTGGAGGGCCTTCTGCCCCTCGTCAGGGAAGTTACAGGTCGTCTCTTACAACACCACAAAACTACTGACTGAGATTGTTTAGCTAGTACAACAGGAAGCATTACAATTTCTGCAATTGATTTCGATGAGTTTCTGACTAATATGTTTGTCTTGAGGTTTTACATTAATTATATTCTACAGTATTTTCTTTACAATCATAGAATCTTCATGGTTGGAAAAGACCTTTGAGATCATCGAGTCCAACCATACACACACAAAAAATCCCACCAACCTACAATCTCTGCCACTAGAGCATGCCCTGAAGTGCCACATCTAGACGTTTCTTAAACACCTCTAGGGCTGGGGACTCAACCCCCTCCCTGGGCAGGCTGTTCCAGTGCCTGACCACTCTTTCAGTAAAGCAATTCCTCCTAATATCTAATCTAAACCTCCCCTGCCGCAGCTTCAGACCATTTCCTCTGGTCCTGTCATTATTCGCCTGGGAGAAGAGGCCACCACCCACCTCTCTCCACCCTCCTTTCAGGTAGTTGTGGAGGGCAATGAGGTCTCCCCTCAGCCTCCTCTTCTCCAAGCTAAACATGCCCAGCTCCCTCGGCCTCTCCTCATATGCCCTGGTCTCCAGACCCCTCACCAGCCTGGTAGCTCTCCTCTGGACACGCTCCAGCACTTCAATGTCCCTCTTGTACAGCGGGGCCCAGAACTGAACACAGCACTCGAGGTGAGGCCTCACCGGTGCCCAGTACAGAGGCACCATCACTTCCCTGCTCCTGCCAGAGCTAAATGATACTTTGTATCTCTTGGCAGACAGCTTAACAATAAACTACAATTTATATATATATACACACACATTTTTAATGTATAGGGCAACAGTGATAATGAGTAGCCTTATATTTCTTACTTTTTTTTTTATATCTGCTTGACAGAGCTGATTTTTGAATTGATGCTGAAGATTAGGACCAGAAAAATAAAATTGTGTAATACAATGCAAATAATGAATTCCTGTTCTACAGTAATATATATTTCATTAAAGTAATGTTGCCATATACAATGCAGTGAACTATGGCCATAGGTGCACTGGACATTGAATACATAGAATGAAGGCAGTCCCTGCATAGAAGAGTTCTCAACCTAAACAAGTTTTTATAACTACATCATTGGGACTCCCATTAGCAACATCTAGAGATGTAAATATCTCACTGACATCCAGCTTTGTGTCTGACAGTTTTTTCTTTGAGGGTCACCTCTTTATGTAAGGAGCATAAAACCAGGATGGTACAGCTGTACGAGGACAGTATTACAGCACAGAAAATACTGCAGTAAAGTAGGATTTTGTGTATCAGCAGTTTTACAGGCTATTTGATAAAGCACACATTTATTGTGGAGGCAGAAGAGCTGGGGGAGGAAGTAACAGCTAAATGGGCTGTAGTCTCCTTTGAAATCACATCACGTGGTTGTGGAAATGCAGATGTATATCCCCATCATTTAGGTTAAAGCTACATCTGATCTTGAGAGATGCTGTTCTCAAAAACATTTTACACAAACCTCCAATGGCTGCTGATCTTCATGCAGACACCTCTTAGACACTGAAAACATGTTGGATGCAGCAGGTATCATGACCACTGTGTAGGTACATGCACCATGATAGGTTTAGTTTTCTTCAGTGATTATGGTTTTCTCAGTAATAATCTTCATTACCAAACATGTGGGAAAGAAAGTATAATAACTATCTGAAAAATGCTTTTTAAACATATTAGCATTTCTGTAAATAGGTAAAATTAGGAAGGATTTAAGCTAACTGGAGCACCTGCTGAAGTAGGTGTAACCTGACTCGTATAGGATATCCCAGCACTGAATTTTTCTTTAGGCTTTTGCTGTCTAGGAAACTGACACACTACAATTTAAAGAATAATACTAGTAATACCTGCTACTGTTTGATGTATTTCTATTTGCCTATTGTTTACAAATTAATATTTGAAAAAGATATTGTAGTAATCTATGTACAGATTTCACAAATAGAAGAATATTTTCCCCTTGAAAACCTAGGAGAAAGTTTTACCGTACAGAGGTTAATACCAGGATGTAACATAAAACTCCTTGCAACCTTGGAACTTCCATAAATATTTTATTCCTTTTCATTTTATTGAATGTTCTACAACTACTCTCTGTTGTACAGTCTAAAACGCAACATGCAGAAAAAAAGAAAAGCAGCAGCTAGCAGGATTTGCCTTTGAATAGAGAGAAAGGTGATGGTACTGTATGTAGATAGGTAGCACTCATCGCTCATGTCTTAGAACTTCCTTCAGCAAGTTGTTGTCTTCCTCTGGAAAACTATATTCAAGATACATAAAGACTGAGAATACAAAGAAAGTTAAGAAGAATAAAATAGAACGCTTAAAGAAATTTTGTTTAACATTAAGGTTTCTTACTTTAATCTTGATCCCCGTTACCTTTCTTCTCAGGCAGTTTCTTATAGAGAGAAGACTTCTGTTTCTGTAAAGGAAATGTTAGTGTACTCTGTTGAGAGTACATTGAAGCCAAACATGATTTCATCACTGTCATACTCTGTCTTCTGAAAAATAATTTTCATAAGGACTTAAAAGGCTATCAGTATCTATTACTATGAGGTCTCTACTTTGTGTAGATGGACTGACTATAGATACGTCTGTTACTGGCGCATGTTGAAAGGTAATGCCAAGGCCTACTATTGTATTATGGATCCATGATAGTGATTTTGCAGCCAAAGCTGTTTGGTAGTTTCCATTATAACCCTGAGTTCATCTGCTCAATTGGTTTGACACATGGGGAGGGGGGAAGAGAAGAGCTGAAAGTAGCAGCAAGAAGGGAAACTATTTTCTAGTTGAAATTTACTTTGAATTACTTCAATATTGCGTATTTTTTGTTGTTTGCTGTAGTTTTTTGTCAATCCAACACAAAAATACGTTTGAGAGAGATACTGAATTTCAGAGAAGATGGGACACAAACAAAGTTTTGTGGCAAAAAATTTACAGGACTAAGATGAGATTTTGGAAGAGGGAAAGATCCTACCATTATCTTGTTGTTCTGGATGGTGTTTTTTATATGTGGGTCTTCTGTATGGGGGGGGGTGGACTTGTTTTGTTTGCTTTTGTTTGCACAATTATAATGATTTTGGCAAGAAGGATTGTTTTGGTTTCATTTTATTTCTCCTTATGTTACCAAAGACAGGCCTCTGCTTTGTTTCTAAAATAATTGTTTCTTACTAACCTTCTTACTGTGTGAGAAAGTAGCTAATTACTGACCTTCTTACTGTGTAAAAATACTTAGTCACTGAGCTGATGTTACAGATAATGATAATGAGGAGACAATCAGAAGTAGTTAATCACCAAGGATGGAATAACAAGAAATAGTTAATCACTTCAAGGTTCTTCTATACGTCAAGTATGTACTCCTATACCAATTAGGATAGAGTTATGGCTACTTTAAAGAACATCCTTATCATCCTCAAGAAGTTGGCAAACTTACAGCAAACTTTTACTGTCCTGAGATGACTCAATACCTTAAAAGGATAATGTGAGGAAGGGTCTCCTTACCCAAACGACCACCGAGACACTCACGCTTGCACAGAAGTGTTTTGCCGACACAGCAAAATTTGATACGCATGTGCAAAAAGGCTATTCGGTCATCCTAATGAATAGCATAGAATCATAGAATCTTCATGGTTGGAAAGGACCTTTGAGATCATCGAGTCCAACCAACCAACCTACAATCTCTGCCACTAGAGCATGCCCTGAAGTGCCACATCTAGACATTTCTTAAACACCTCTAGGGCTGGGGACTCAACCCCCTCCCTGGGCAGGCTGTTCCAGTGCCTGACCACTCTTTCAGTAAAGTAATTCCTCCTAATATCTAACCTAAACCTCCCCTGCCGCAGCTTCAGACCATTTCCTCTGGTCCTGTCATTATTCACCTGGGAGAAGAGGCCACCACCCACCTCTCTACAACATCCAATATGTAAGCCTGGGTGGAGTTATGTATTAGGTAGGTGGAATTATGAGAATCTTTTGTGTATAAATACTGGGTGAATATCCCTGGTGAGGTGTGCTAGATTTGTGGGTTTTCCCCCTAGCACCCGACGTCGAATAAAGCAATATCTCCTCTCTAAACTACTTTTGGTTTTGAGGGCATTTATTTCAGGTAACACTTACTCAGCACCTATTCGACACTTTCTTTTCCAAGACCTTTTCTAATTCTGCTTGTTTGACCTAGGAGCATGGGTTTCCCCTTCAAATACTGTAATGAAAATTCCTTTCCCTAACTATTTTATCAATCAGTCTTTACAGTATAACAGTATATTAACTTTGTTAATATATATATATATTAGTTCACATTATACACTGTAATGTAATGAGGTAGTGGAATTTTAGTGGATACTTTGGTATTGTTCATGCTTAAGTAAAACAGACTAAACGGACAACCCAGACCTGTAAATAAGGACTTTGCTTCTTGGAAGCTTAGAGCTGTCCATGAAGGATAAAGGATACCCCTGGACAACCATGGTAACACCAGTATCCTAGCCCCTCTGACACGTCTTTGAAATGCTCCCAATGTCTCCTGGCGTCATAGATAAGTAACTATAGCAAGACTGACTCCAGCAATGTGTGGATCAATAGACAAGCAGCAAGAATGCTGCAGAAATATAGTTGCTTTGCAAAGTTTTCCTATGATTAATAATCGGTAGTGTGGGTATTAGTGATTAATCAAATCATGTTGTACCTGAACATTTGAAGGGTATAAGACCCCTGTGTAAAACCACATTTGGGATGCCCCAATCTGGATGGGACATCTCATGCACATGAATAAATATTTACCCTTGTAATTCTATACTTTGCATTCTAGCCTCTCTCCTTGGTTGGCACGGGCCAGTTGTGATTTTTTGTGATGGTACCTAATACAAGGTGGCATATAGTACCTCTTGAGAATATTTATATTTGTTGAGATATTTAACCACCTGTAGTGATCCTGACTAGAAGACGATTGTACATTGAGGAGTCGGTGATCCACAATACAGTTAACCTGAGTAGGCTCAGGCCTGAGCTGTTCTGCGTTGTGCCTCACTGCACTGCATATCCAGCGTGGCCTTCAGGTCTGTTTTGTGCTGCACAAATCTCTTGGCCGCAGGATAAACTCAGCCAGCTCATTGTAACAAAGGAGACCGCAGGCAGCTCCCACTTGGTACTGACAGTTACACCACCTGCGTGGCCTTCCCTTTATCTAAAAGTGTAGCAAGAACTTCTCATGAGAACATCCTGTGTTTGACAGTAGAAATTATAGAGTTGTTTCTTTGTAAGAAAATCCTATGATAGCCTGAATGACTGAAAGGGGAGAATCTCTGCTATGGACAGGGTTTATATGGCATGCTGTGTGTGGATTGGAGGCCCAGTTGATGCTATGCCACTTGGGGTTCCCAACATCTAATGGGGCATAAAATTAACTCCCATCGTTGGAGAAGATCAGGTTCAAGACCACCTGAGGAAGTGCATGGGACCCAATGAGATGCATCCCAGGGTCCTGAGGGAACTGGCAGACATAGTTCCTAAGCCACTCTCTGTGATATTAAAAAAGTCGTGGCAGTCAGGTGAAGTCCCTGGTGACTGCAAAAAGGGAAACATCATGCCCATTTTTTAAAAAGGGACCTTTAAAAAAGACCCTGGGAACTACCAAACAGTCAGCCTCACCTCTGTGCCTGGTAAGATCATGGAACAGATAGATCCTCCTGGAAGATATGTCAAAGCATATGGAACACTGGAAGGTGAACAGAGACAGCCAATATGCCTTCACCAAGGGCAAATCACGCCTGACTAATCTGGTAGCCTTCTACAATGGAGTTCAACAAGGCCGAGTGCAAGGTCCTGCACCTGGGTTGGGGCAATCCCCAATATCCATACAGACTGGGGGATGAATGGATTGAGAGCAGCCCTGCAGAGAAGGACTTGGGGATATTGGTGGATGAAAAGCTGGACATGAGCGGGAAACATGCATTTGCAGCCCAGAAAGCCAATCATATCCTGGGCTGCATCAAATGAAACGTTGCCAGTACGTTGAGGGACCTACTGGAGTACTGCATCCAACTCTGGGGTCCGCAGGACAAGACAGACATGGACCTGTTAGAGGGGGTCCAGAGGAGGGCCATGAAGATGATCAGAGGGCTGGAGCCCCTCTCCTATGAGGACAGGCTGAGAGAGTTGGGGTTGTTCAGCCTGGGGAAGAGAAGGCTCCAGGGAGACCTTATTGCAGCCTTCCAGTACTTAAAGGGGGCTTTTAAGAAAGATGGAGAGAGAGTTTTTGCCAAGGTCTGTAGTGACAGGACAAGGGGCAACTGAAAGAGGGTAGGTTTAGATTGGACATAAGGAAGACATTTTTGCCCTGTCTCCCACTTGAAGAGGAAATCTCAGAATTCCCTCTGTCCCATGGAGAGACAAGAATGATCAAGCAGGCCCCCAGTACGTGCAGACAGTACATGTTTACTGAGTTGGGCCGCTAAACTGATTGCTGCATTAGTGTCCAGACACATTTGAGGTGGCCTTGGTTAGCCTATACATTCACAGAGGACTAGAAATTGCTTAGAAATCAGAGGGTAACTTCTGCATCAACCATACATTTAATCTGGTATTTTAAGAGGTAAATCATATATGAAACCTGATGATACTTATAAACAGGAGAAATTATACACTCAGGCATTTCTCTACTAAGATATGAAAATAATTTCTTCCCAGTGTTTCTGTACAGGCAGAGGCTGCTTTTGTGTTGATGACTGTTGTTTAAATAACAACAAAATAAGCTTCATATACATATTTTTTACTCACATTACTTCATTTGGCCTCTTCTCCCAGGTGAATAATGACAGGACCAGAGGAAATGGTCTGAAGTTGCTGCAGGGGAGGTTTAGGTTAGATATTAGGAGGAATTACTGTACTGAAAGAGTGGTCAGGCACTGGAACAGCCTGCCCAGGGAGGGGGTTGAGTCCCCATCCCTAGAGGTGTTTAAGAAACGTCTAGATGTGGCACTTCAGGGCATGCTCTAGTGGCAGAGATTGTAGGTTGGTTGGTTGGACTCGATGATCTCAAAGGTCCTTTCCAACCATGAAGATTCTATGATTCTATTATTTCCAACTATGCTGTATGTGAATCAGCTTCAGCTTCCTGACAGCAAGAACAATTTGCAGAATAATTGCTGGCATTTTTACATTACAGCTTAGTTAATATACATTTGAGAGAGAAGGTTCTATAAACAAAAATCCAACAAATATACTGTAATCACCCTGATGATTCTTTATATTTTTTCCTTTTTCATGTTTAGAAATAATTTTCCATCACTTTAGTATTTATTCAATCAATGATTGAATGGCAAGTGAAATATATTGTAATTCCATTGCACATGGGATTTGACGTACATTCAATAATTTTGGCTAAACTTCAGTGTCTGGATATAAGCCTCCCAAATCCTATGGAAGGGTTTGGAATATGAGCCCAAATTCATTCTTCAGCTCCTGTCTCACTGAGAGTTTATTTACCACAATTCCAGCTCAAGTGTGGAGTGCTGGGATGGAGGGCTATAGATTGTTCAGCAGGGATAGACAGGGCAGGCGAGGTGGAGGAGTTGCACCGTATGTAAGGGAGAGGTGTGACTGTACAGCACTTACAGGTAGGGATGATGTAGTTGAGAGCCTCTGGGTGAGGATTAGGGGGATGGAAAACAAAGCAGATGTCATAGTGGGTGTCTACTATCGATCACCCAGCCAGAATGTTATCGCTGATGAGTTAGTCTATAGGCAATTAGGAGAAATTTCTGGATTGATAGCCCTTGTCCTTATGGGAGATTTCAACGTCCCAGGCATAAACTGGGAATACCATACTGCTGTGATGAGCAAGTCTGGGAAATTCCTGAAGTTTGTGGAAGATAACTTCTTGTCACAAGTACTCAGTGAGCCACCTAGGAAAGGTACCCTCCTAGACTTGTGAATAGAGAAGAACTTGTGGGGGATGTGATGGTAGGTGGCTGTGTTGATCACAAAATGGTTGAGTTTAAAATTTTTGGTGTAATGAGAAAAAAGGTCAGCAGAGTTGCTACCCTGGATTTCAAGTGAGCAAACTTTAAGCTACTCAGAGAGCTAGTTAGCAGTGTTCCCTGGGAATCTGCTTTTGAGGGCTTAAGGGTCTGTGAGTGCTGGTCAGTTTTTAAGAACCACCTTTTAAAACACAGGATCAGGAAATTTAAAGAATTAAAAGAAAAACAATTTCATATAATGTAACATTCATGTAATAGATTATGTATTACATTCATTAATATTATATAACATGTATAATGTTTGAAATATATTTTCAGAATATAACACAAAATTTAAATACATTAGAAGGAAGTCACTAAAATTTCTATGCAAATATATGAATCAAAAAACCAATAAATTTATTTGTGCTATGTATGGTACTACATTACAGAGGGCTGCAAAGTTGACCATGAAGTAGAAAGCTCTTTTACATAAATGCTCCTCCTCCTCATTGTCTTATCACTCATAATGCCTGAATTAAATTATCATTTTAATCCTTGCCAATATTTTGGTAATGAATATCCCTTTGGTCAGTTGGGGTCAGCTGTCCCAGCTGTGTCCCCTCCCAACTTCTTGTGCACCCCCAGCCTACTTGCTGGCAGGGCTGTGTGATAAACAGAAAAGGCCTTGATGCTGTGTAAGCACTGCTCAGTAATAACTAAAACATCCCTGTGTGATCAACCCTGTTTTCAGCACAAATCCAAAGCATAGCCCATACAAGCTACTATGAAGAAAATTAACTCTATCCCAGACAAAACCAGTACAACTACCAAATCTCCTCATGTCCCTTCTGAATGACTAAACTGCTCATATACTTTGTTTTATATTTATATACTTGCTCCAATATAAATGTTGAAAAATATGTCTGTCCTAGAAGTTAGAAAGGATATTTGATTTCTATACAGTATATAACGTGATGGACTAATTTTTAAACAGGAGGTGTAAAAGGGAGCTGCATATCAACTGCTAAGGTACAGTTAGCAGTGGGGTATTTTTAACATCAGCATTTTATTTCTTATTCTGCTTTAGTATACACTTCTGCCTTTGGTAATTTACATAAACATACATAGTCAATGAATAATGCATAAGACATTTTAAATGAAGGGCTTCCAGTTCCCACAGTGCAGTAGTGTACACAACAATTTGATTGTCTCTCCTCTGTTTTCATTACTGGCAATTTCTGAGAACATAAAAAAGGTTGAAAAGGCTATCAGGAATGTACAATACTTATTTTGTGAGAAATATTTGTAGTCTTTTCAATGCAATTGTATTGCAAAGTTTTGCCTTTGATTTTTGTTCCTTGATTTTTTGTGGGGGAAGAATGCATTAAATGGTCTGTGATTGCTCTTTTGTAGATTCAGTCAGATCTGTGATTCTTTTTTTTTAAAGGATACTGCTGGATTTGTTCTCCATTTGCATAAATTTGAGCATAAGCTATAAATAAGTAAAGAACCATCAGATTTCTTAAGGTCTCTCAATTAAAGTAACAAGGCAATGCCAAGGAGCAGCTGAAGAAATAGTGAACTATCTTTCCATACAGAAAGTAAAAGAAAAGGTTTTAGTTGTAGTGAGAGACTATTTTGTGCCAGAGCTTAGCACTAGCGACTAAAGTAAATGACGCCTTAGGCTTTATGAATTGTACTTTAACCTTGGTTTTTATCTGTGGAAATGCAACCAGTAGGTAAGAAAGTGTAAGTAAAACTTTAACTACAAGATATTCTCTAAGAAAAGATAAGAAAATGTCTCAAGACACAGACAAAAAGGGTGTCTGGAGGCTTTGAGAGCAAATCAGAAGAAGGGAAGACCTCAGAGTCCACGAACAGGATTGAATAAGCAGAAGAGCCACCAAGAAATTAAGTGACCTATAGAGACTATAAAATCCAGTAACAATCAACAGGCAGGGTCCCTCTTCAGAGGCACCCAACTCAAGCTGTAATTACTATTGCATATCAAACATAGTAGAAGGAACTCAGTTCGATTTTTTATTAAAGTGGAACCTAGGGATGAGCCCTGTTGAGGTGGCATTTGCATGGTCTAGGTGGTGGCTGCATAATACCTACAGCATTAGTATTTTAGATTTTTTCAGGAGAATCAAATGACTTCTAAACTACTGTGAATTTAATACAGTGGAATCCTAATCAAGATGCCCTGGCAGATGGCCCTTTGTCTCCATTAAGAAGACTACTTGATTAATTGAAGATGTAACTTGAATAATAATTTTCTTTGGGAACATACAGTGCCCATCAAAAGACTGAGAGACTCTCAAGCCAATTCCTCTGCAGGTTTAAGTCAGAACAGCTCTGCTAAAACCAGCAGAAGCTTCTGAACTTGAAGCTGTGCTTCATGAAATTGGAAACCAGCATATCCACATACAAACACAACTTAGTGTAAACCCTGATCCTAAAAAGTATTTGGGCATCTGGATCCTATTTAAGCAGTGAACTCCAACTGATTTCAGTTGGGCCAATCAGATTATCTAGGGCAACTGATATATCTAGCACAGCAACTTGTGATGGTGCAGCTGAGTTGAAATGAACAACTCACATACAGGTACAAATGTTACACTTATTGTGCTTTGAAGAAGCATAAGCAGCGGATGAAAACTTTCATCACGGAAGCAAAGAAAAGGAATTGATGAATTGTGGTGACACCAGAAACTTGTAAATGCCACTAAGTCACTAGAGCATGTCCCTGATGTAGGGAGCAGTTGTTTTTATTTCATAGTGATCACTGAAAATAAGAATTTAATTTAAACTTATTCCTTTGTCATAAAAACTTTATGATACAGTACTAGTAAATAATCTTAACAAGATAGTTTTCATTTAAAAACACTATATCTTGGGAAGTATTCACTAACTGGAATGTACAAAACACTTTCTGACTTAAGTGGTGCTCAGCATCCTACAGGAGTTCACTCCCATTAGAAGTAGGTCATAATACCATTCTAATCCCATCTACTTTCTGTATACTTGATACTGATATGTCATGTCTCTGCTCCATCCTGTCAAGATACACATCAATCACCAAAAAAAAATGAAAACATCTCATTTTGATGTTGAAATCCTACAACTGTTTTTCCTCTTATTCTATAATTATGAGGATTCTGATTGGTTTAGTCTTTGCCTTTATAAGTAGCTTAGTGTGTGACATTTTAGCAGCTGTGCAATTCCCATTGTTGGCATGTTGCACTGGTGTCAAAGCGTTTTTGCATCATTAACATTAGAGTTAGTAGGGACACAGGATTTGGATCTGTAGTATATCTGAATGCTAAGCAGCTCTGTGTTGCATTGTGTTGGGATTTCGGACTGCGAATTGGGCGTGGAAGCAGTTTTAGTGCTTCCTTATACAGGTCAGGCAAACTCATGCTGTTGAAAAACCTTACACTCAGAAAGGCCTTTTTCATGACATGACTCATTTCCATCCCACACAGTAAAACCCTATTATCAGTAACATGGAAAGAAATTTTAAAAAACACAAAACTTGAACTCTAATCCTAAATCAAGTTTTACCATGAATGCCAATGAGAGGTGTGAGAAATTCCATGAAATCCTCAATAAATTTTGCTAATGGTTCAATGCTGAAGGTGTGCAGCCATTACCATCTGGGGAAGGGGGATTTGCAGGGAGCAAACTTTATACTATATAAGCTACTTTGCTCAGACAGCAAAAGGAAGCAGTACAGGAAATACAGATAAAAACTAAATTCAAAACATAGATCCAGGTTAACATCGAAACTCATCTCTGCCTCCACATCACAGTGTTCTTAATTTCTGAGTTTTTCTTCTGTCTGTGTTGTAGTTAGTATGACTACTAATAAGTATTAAAATTTCAGCATTAGAAGAACTGATGGCATTCATTTTATAGTGCATGCACACCTTTCACGCACCTTAAATCAAGCCAAATGGATATATGGATGAAATTCAGTAAAACCAATACCTCAGAAATTCTGATCTGATGTCATGTTTCAGGCACTGTTCATTATTATTATTTTTAATTCAGAGCTCAATTGCTAAGGTACTTTATTACAATTTTTTAGATGCCTTTGAAGTTCAATTTGAAAGCATGAATGTCAGCATGAACAAAGTTTTTAAACTGTGTTGTTGTTTTGAGCCTCGTCTTGTTCACTAAGGAAAATGGATAAAATCAAGGTAGCATTTGTTCAACTATAAGCAGCTACACACTGATCCCATGAAAAACACTCCACTTCAGAGCAGCCCAAGAATACATGTCAGCTGGTCAGTTCTGTTCACACAAGGAAGACTCCATTACTTGCTGTAAGCAAGAAAAAGATTATCTGATCCAGATGGTCATTAGCTTTTTTCTTCTGCTATGAAAAAATTGCTTTGCTGTTTAGGTCAGCATCATAATGTAAATCTTAATGAAAAATTCTGAGATGTCTGAGTAAATCAAGCTGTTTGGCCACCTTGATTCTCCCTTAATGTTTCTCCCCATTGTTTTTCTCCTTGTATTTTTTATTTTTGAGGTACGTTGTAGAGGAAAAACACAGCTTAGTTAACAGAGCAACAGGTACTGCAGCCATCTTAGTGTTTTCCTCTCTTGCAGCTGACATCTTGATTACTATTTTTACTACTATTTTTATTAGACTCCTTTCTTTACTGGAAGTGAAGCAAAACTTTCATATTTTGAAAACAACTCACATCACTTCATAATTTAGTCTTCTAGGGCTCAGTCCTTAGGTCATTTTGCAGTCCATAGTTAGTCAAAACTCTTACTGAATGCATTTGCCAGATTAGGAGATTTACCTGATCTGGGATAGTATCACAGTAATTTTCGAGTCTGTTATCTGATCTCCTGTGCAATAGAGGAAGATGCATTTCTTCTAGAAGGAAAATGTTAAATATTATAGTATACTGTAATAGCAAACAAATTTTTATATCTGTTTTTCAGAATGCTGAGACAGATGTTTAGGTGCTATGAATCCACTTGGTGAAATTGATTTTAATGGAACTATAAATTTTTATTCCTGGTGATGATATTACTTTAGATATATTGAAACAAACTTTTCTACAAACCTTTCTGCTGATCCACTGATACAATCATCTGAAAAGAGTTGAAATCCTAGTATTTTCCCCTAGTCCCTCCAGAATCTCTCTGCTCTCTTGTCTTGCTAACCAAAATCTTACTGGATAAGGAGTTACGTCTGCATACAAGACAGACTATTTTTATGGATTTGACCATTCAACATTCAATTAAAATTCCCAAATTACTTCAGTTAATCACCAGTTGCCTCAGCTTTCTGAGGTCCCGAATTTTTCCTTTCCTTTTCTTTCACAGAAAATTTTCATTTTATAACATCCTGAGAAGTTGTCCAATAGACTGCAGTGGAAAAAGCTGGTTTTCTGTTGTGGTTAGAGAGTCAGAAGAGGCTTAGCTAAAAAGTAAGATTACCTAACAGAAAATTGGTTCTGTTTTACCTCAAACCAGGACATTTTCCTAGGGATGCTTTCTTTATACTTCATGTCTCCTTTTGGAATCCAAAAACAAGAGCCAGTATTTCTTAGTTGGTTCATCACTGACATGTGTGCGCCTAGTGACAGATAATGACATATTCACCAGACCATCATCAACCCACTTTCCATCATTTATCAGCAGTCTTGGCAAACCGGGGAGGTCCCAGTTGACTGGAGGCTAGCAAGTGTGACGCCCATCCACAAGAAGGGCCGCAAGGAGGATCCGGGGAACTACAGGGCTGTCAGCCTGACCTCGGTGCCTGGGAAGGTCATGGAACAGATCATCCTGAGTGCCATCACGCGGCACATGCAGGTCAAACAGGCGATCAGGCCCAGTCAGCATGGGTTCATGAAAGGCAGGTCCTGCTTGACAAACCTGATCTCCTCCTATGACAAAAAGTGACCCGCCTGGTGGATGAGGGAAAGGCCGTGGATGTTGTTTACCCGGACTTTAGTAAGGCCTTTGATACAGTTCCCCACAGCATCCTCCTGGAGAAACTGGCTGCCCATGGCTTGGACGGGAGTACTCTTTGCTGGGTTAAAAACTGGCTGGAGGGCCGGGCCCAGAGAGCGGTGGTGAATGGAGTCCAATCCAGTTGGCAGCCAGTCACGAGCGGTGTTCCCCAGGGCTCGGTACGGTATTGGGGCCAGTTCTCTTTAATATCTTTGTCAATGATCTGGAGGAGGGGATTGAGCGCACCCTCAGTAAGTTTGCAGACGACACCAAGTTGGGTGGGAGTGTTGATCTGCTTGAGGGTAGGAAGGCTTTGCAGAGGGATCTGGACAGGCTGGATCGATGGGCCGAGGCCAATGGTATGAGGTTCAACAAGGGCAAGTGCCGGGTCCTGCACTTGGGTCACAACAACCCCATGCAGCGCTACAGGCTTGGGGCGGAGTGGCTGGAGAGCTGCCTGGCAGAAAAGGACCTGGGGGCGTTGGTTGACTGCTGGCTGAATATGAGCCAGCAGTGTGCCCAGGTGGCCAAGAAGGCCAGCAGCATTCTGGCCTGTATCAGGAACGGTGTGGCCAGCAGGACTAGGGAAGTGATTGTCTCCCCGTACTGGGCACTGGTGAGGCCCCACCTCGAGTACTGTGTCCAGTTTTGGGCCCCTCACCGCAAAAAAGACATTGAGGTGCTGGAGCGGGTCCAGAGAAGGGCAACGGAGCTGGTGAGGGGTCTGGAGAATAAGTCTTATGAGGAGCGGCTGAGGGAGCTGGGGTTGTTTAGCCTGGCGAAAAGGAGGCTGAGGGGAGACCTTATCGCTATTGCTATTAAGCATTGGAACAGGCTTCCCAGGGAAGTTGTTGAGGCACCGTCCCTGGAGGTATTTAAAAGATGGGTAGACATAGTGCTTAGAGATATGGTTTAGTGATGGTTATTGTCAGAGTTAGGCTGTTGGTTGGACTAGATGATCTGAAAGGTCCCTTCCAACCTAGGCAATTCTATGATTCTATATTGAACAGGACTGGTCCCGATACAGACCCCTGAGGGACATCACTTGTCACTGATCTCCATTTGGACATTGCGTCCTTGACCACTGCCCTCTGGATGCGACCATCCAACCAACTTATTCACTGAACACTCCACCCATCAAATCCATAGAGAGAAGGATGTTTTGCGGAATATGTCAAAGGCCATGCAGAAGTCCAGGTAGTTGACATCTGTAGCTCTTCCCTTGTCCATTGATGCAGTCACTCCATTGTAGAAAGCCACTAGGTTGGTGTCGTGGTTTAGCCTCAGACGGCAACAAAGAACCACGTGCCGCTCACTCGGGCCTTCCCAATATGGGAAGAATCAGAAGAAAAAGGCAAAACTCGTGGGTTGAGACAAAGGCAGTTTAACAGAACAGCAAAGGGAACAAGAAAAAAACCCAACAACAATAACAATAACACGGACAGAGGAATATACAAACACGATTACGGAACCGCCGCTCACCGACCGGACCCGGGATGCCCCAGCCCGCTCCAAGCGGCAACTTCCTGCCCCCTCCCCCGGCAGCTCAGGGTGGGCATGGCTCACATGGCATGGAATACCTGTGTCCTGGGGAGAATTAACCCTATTCCCGCCGGAACCAGGACAGTTGGTCAGGCAGAACTTGCCCTTGGTGAAGCCATGATGGCTGTCTTGAATCACCTCCCTGTCTTCCACGTGCCTTAGCATAGCTTCTAGGAGGATCTGTTCCATGATCTTCCCAGGCACAGAGGTGAGGCTGACTGGGTGGTAGTTCCCAGGGTCCTCCTTTCTACCCTTTTTAAAAATGGGTGTGATGTTTCCCTTTTTCCAGTCACCAGGGACTTCACCTGACTGCCACGACTTTTCAAATATCATGGAGAGTGGCTTGGCAACTACATCAACCAATTCCTGCAGGACTCTGGGGTGCATCTTGTCAGGTCCCATAGACTTCTGTATGTTCAAGTTCCTCAGGTGGTCACAAATCTGATCTTCTCTTACAGTGGGAGAGACTTTTCTTCCCCAGTTCCTGTCTTGCAGTCCATCCAGTTGAGAGGTGTGGGAAGAGAGGTTGCCAGTGAAGGCTTGTGGAATAATTACTAAAATGATCAAAAATACGTCATTGTTCACACATTAAGGAAAGGTATAAAATCAAAAAGCTTCTAGGGTAGAATACAGCCGCAGCTGGTATGCGAAGAATCCACTACATCTGTGATTCCCTGTACAATATTGCTTGCAAAGCAATGCGGGGGACGGGGTGGGATGGAAATTCCACAGCCATCTCCTGTGATAATACAGCAGATATGGGAACGAGATGGTACTATGGAACTGATAAGCTGCATACTTACTACCCTGAGCCAACAGTCTGTCAAATTTTGACGAAATGCTGTCCTTTGTGCGAACTTTGCTCATTGTAATGTCATTATAATACCAAAACACACCTCCATCCCAAAGGCTACCTGCCTCCAAGGTGCAACCACTCCTCCTTGAGTCTGCGCCCTGAATTTCTCATAAACTATACCTTTAAATGTGAAGCGAGAGAATTTTACACCAATCATAGTAAAGGTATTTATGACTAAAGTCACTTAAACTCCACCTTGAAGGTAAAAATAGTATAAAAACAGCCCAAGAAAGGGGGGATATCAGGGAAGACACCATCGTGAACAAGTCAAGGAGGACTCCATCACAGACTGCCTTTGACTTCCGGGACCAGTCGACGGGCTGAGCTTTTCTTCCCCCCCATAGGGACGCCTTTGGGTAAGACTCAGACTATACCGAGTGCTTCCTCGGGAAACATAGAAATCTCTCTATAGAGTCTCTTTCCTACATTTATAGCCAGGCTGTATTGTTTATAACTTTGTCGCGCGTTTTGTATATGTATCAATACTTTCATTTGCACGTGCTTTGCAGACAGTGTATTTATCACCGGCAATCCTAAGAACCTATATACCTGTTGTTCAAATAAACTGCACTGTTTCAGTAGCTAGTCGTTTCGGTTTCTCACTGAACGCGACCAAAGACTGGAGAGTGGCCGTGCTAGTTCAGGAGCACGACTAGACTGAAGGTGCAGTCCACTATTAGTGTATCCAAATCGTAATAGTTTAATACACATTAAACGCGACTGGGCTGATAGTGGTGAATTGGGCATCGCTCAGAATTTAAACCTAGCCGCACCTGGCCTCCCACCTGGGTGAGGAGTGTTAGAACGCAAGGGGGTTTATCTTCTGCCAAAACTACTTTGCCTCTTAACACAACATGACTGAGGCAAACAAAAAAAGTTGCTGAGTACCTCAACCTTTTCCTCATCCATTGTTACCAATTTGCCAGTTTTACTCATTGGGGGGTTACGCTTTCTTTGACCTTCCTTTTCTGGATGACATACCTATAGAAGGCCTTCTAATTATTATTCTTTCAGCTCCAGCCATGCCTTGGCCTTCCTGACCCCATCCCTACACAACCAGGCAGCGTCCCTATACTCTCCCCAGGATACCTGTCCCTGCTTCCGCTGCCTGTGCATTTCCTTCTTGCCCTTTAGTTTGACCAGCAGGTCTCGACTCATCCATGTCCATCTCTTGCCCTCCTTTCCTGATTTCTTACACCTGGGCATCGAGAGCTCTTGCGCTCTATGGAAAGCGTCCTTAAAGATCTGCCAGCTCTGTTCTGCTCCCTTGCCCCTGAGGGCAGTTTCTCAGGAGGTCCTCTTGATTAACTCCTTGAAGAGCTGGAAGTTTGCTTTCCTAAAATTCAGGGTCCTGACTTGACTCTCTGCCTGACCCATATCCCTCAGGACTGCGAACTCCACCAGTGCACGATCACTGCAGCCCAGGCTGCCCCCAGTCTCGCTTCTGTTGGGAACCAACAGGTCCAGTAGTGCATCCCCTCTGGTAGGGCTGTCTATTACCTGGCTTAAGAAGTTCTCCTCGATACGCTCCAGGAGCCTCCTGGATTGCCTACAGCTCGCCGTGCTACTTTTCCAGCAGATGTCGGGGTGGTTGAAGTCCCCCAGCAGGACGAGAGCCTGTGAGCGCGTTGCCTCCTGTAGCTGGAGTAAGAAGGCTTCGTCAATAGGCTCCCCTTGATCGGGTGACCTGTAGTAGACACCAACCACAAGGTTCCCTATTGTGTCTCGGTCTCTAATTCTTACCCATAAGCTTTCAACCTGCTCATGGCGGTTCTTCAGAGACGGCTCTTCGCAAACTATCCATTTCTTGACGTAGATGGCAAGCCCTCTGCCCCTCCTTCCTTGCCTGGCCCTTCTGAACAGCCTGTAGCCATCAATAGCTGCACTCCAGTCATGGGATGCGTCCCACCAAGTTTCAGTAATGGCACCTAGCTTTCTAGCAGCACGGTGGCTTCCAGCTCATCCTGTTTGTTGCCCACGCTGCATGCATTGGTGTAGAGGCACTTCAGCTGGGCTGTCGGCCGTGTCACCTTTCTAGAGGAACACCCTTTAATTCCTTTGAGGTATTTCACTGGTGTTTCCTTGTTGGCTCCTATTACCTCAGGAGCCCCGTCTCATCTCTGTAAGACTTCAAGTGTGCTGCAGTGTACCCAGCACATCGTAAAGCAACAGGCTGAGGGCCCTTGCTAGCACTCCATCCCTCTAACCTTGGCGTGTCATCCCACAGCTTGTCCCAGGCAAGCCTGATATTATCCCCCTCCCCCTTCAAGTCTAATTTAAAGCTTTGTCAATGAGCCCTGCTAGCTCTTGAGCAAAGACCCTCTTCCCCCTTTGAGAAAGGTGAATCCCATCTGACACCAGCAAACCTGGTGCCATGTAGGCCATCCCATTATTGAAAAACACAAAACTCTGTCAGTGACACCAGGCATGGAGCCTCCATGTATTAATAGAGTGGGTCCATCTGTTCCTCCCAGTGTCACTGCCTGCAACTGGAAGGAGTGAGGAAAAAATAACCTGTGCTCCAGATTCCCTTACCAACCTCCCAAGGCCCTGAAGTCTCTTTTGATTGCCCTTGGACTACGTGTTGTGGCTTCATTGCCACCCACATGGAAGAGCAGAAGTGGGTAATAATCTAGGCTAGGAAGTTTCCTAGTGATGTCCTATCTACAAATCCCAAGCTTGGCCAGTTGTCCCAGGAATACATTTTCCTGGTTGCTGACATGACTGCTGGTTGGTATGCTGAACACTTTCCTGCCCACGTGATCCACCAAGTATTTAACATTGGCAGTAAGTAATGCCTCAGCATGCCCCAATTTCACTTCAGGCTCCACCCACACTTTCTTCACAAACAGCAAGGCATGGATAATAACCAGCTTGCAGGCTCTTGTCATGGGGATGCTCATGAAACAGAAACCGTCTTTGCTGTGTCAGATTAATTTTTACATCCATACTGTTCAAAAAAAGCTTGTCTTGAAAGAATAGAACACTTTGGAGGGGTCCTAATAGCTTGATCCTCCTATTCCAGGCCGTCAGAGCCGAGCATTGCCTAAACCCCTGATTATCTATGCCATCCAGCATAACCACTTCCTGCTGCCTGGCTGTGTCTGTAGAACAGCCCCGTGGAGAAGCGTGTGGACAGGGGCTGCTCAAGGAAGGCACAGTAGGGATAGAAATTGCTGCTCTGGCTTATCAGTTGGTCCCTCAGCATAATATCCAGCTGGCTGAAAACAGAGGCCAGTTGGTAATTCACAAGACCCATGGCCTCACCAGGTGAGATCTGTCAGCTTTTATGATCTTGCAGCAAAGGTGCAACAGGGTGTTGTTCAGATCTATGGAATCTTCCCCATTCACAGATATGAAAAAGTCCAGAGGTGCAGACTCTTCAATAGCAGAAAGTGGAGGCACCTAAATAAACAGGCTTTTCTCAATGCTGCTCTGTGTTGGGGCCAATTCAAACAAATCCAGCTCAGATATGGTATATTCTTTTGAGCAGCCATGAATGAAAGCCATCCCTTTTAAAATATTGTGGTGGGTTGACCTTGGCTGGCTGCCAGATGCCCACCACGCCACTCTATCACTCCCCTCCTCAGCAGGACAAGGGGGGAGAAAATGAGATAAAGAAGAACTCATGGATTGAGATAAAGACAGCTTAATAAAAGAAAAAGCAAAGGCCACACATGGAAGCAAAGGAAAACAAAAAGATTTATTCTCTACTTCCCATCAGCAAGCCATGTCCAGCCACTTCCTGGGAAGTAGGGCCTCAGTACACGTAGTGGTTGCTCTGGAAGAAAAACTCCTTAATAAAGAATGCCCCCCCCCTTCTCTTAGCTTTATTGCTGAGCACAACATCATATGGTATGGAATATTGCTTTGGTCAGTTTGGGTCAGCTCTCCTGGCTATGTCCCCTCCCAACCTCTTGCCCACCCCAGCCTACTGGCCTTTGGGGGTGAGGGGAATATTGGAGAGACAGCCTTGATGCTGTGAGCACTGCTCAGCAGTAGCCAAAACACTTGTGTTTTGTCAACACCTTTCTGGCTACAAATTCAGAGCACAGCACTGTGAGGACTGCTATGGGGAAAGGTACCTCCATCCCAGCCAGACCCAATACATTCTATTTCCTTTTCTAGTGGTAGAACGGTACCCCTTTCTCTGGATTTTCTGTTTCTTTTGCTCTATTCAGCCTGGCTTGTTCTTTTTCTTCTTGTCCTGGTCAGACTGTTGTCTGGCACTCCCCATACTTTTTCTTTTAAAGGGCTGGGGCAGACCTTCCCTCTAGGGACATGATATAGATCTCTTTCCTTTAAGGCTTTTTCTTTGAATATAAGCAAGCCCTGACCCCTCCTTTTTGACTGTATTTCCAGCTTTTCCAGGATGTCTTTGGAAACATGCCCAAACATGGTTTTTGCAATAGCTTGAGCATCACTTTTAATATGTGGCTTAACAATTTCCAATGCCCTCTTCAAAAGTGTAATGGCCTTTCTAAACAGGCTGCAGAATATACCTCCAACACCCGCCCCATACATCACAGGTGGGTATGGGGCCACGCTGTGGTGGGTTAACCTTGGCTAATGGTCAAACTCCCACACAGCCACTTTTGCACTCCCCCTCCTCAGCAGAACAGGAGATGAACATAGGATGAAAAAGCTCGTGTGTGGCGATAAAGGCAGGGAGATTGCTTACCAGTTACTGTCATGGGCAAAACAGACACAACTTGGGGAAAATTAACTTAATTTATTGCCAGTTAAAAAATAGAGTTGAGTAGTGAGAAACAAAGACAAAATTAAAATAACACCCTTCATACCCCACCTTTTTCCAGGTTCAACTTCACTCCTTCGCTACAGACTCCTCTACCCACCCACTCCGAGTGGCGTAGGGGGAATGGAGAGTTACAGTTAGTACATGGCAGTTTCTCCCTGCTGCTCCTACCCTCTCAAACTTTCTCTCTGCTCTAGCATGGGCTCTTCCATGGCCTGAAGTCCTGTCAGGAAAAATCTGCTCCAGCACGTACTCTCCAAGGGCTGCAGTTCCTTTGGGAAATATCTAACTGCTCTGTCATGGGGTTCTCCTATAAGATGCAGTGAATATCTACTCCAGCACGGGTTCTTCCACCAGCTGCAGGGGAATACCTGCTTCAGCGTCATGGAGAACTTCCTACCCCTCTTTCTTCACTGACCTTGGTGTTCACACTCTTTTTTTTTCCCCCTCCTCCTCTGCCTGCATGGCATTTTCCACCCGTTCTTAAACAAGTTTTCACAGAGGTGCCACCAGCTTGGCTGACTGTCTCAGTTTTGGCCTGTGGTGGATCTGTTGCTGAGCTGACTGGAACCACCTGTGTCCAGCACAGGATAGCCCCTGACCTCTTCTCACAGAGGCTCTCTCTGCAGCACCCCCTGCTACCAAAACCTTGCCACATATACCCAATGCAAGAGCCTTGAAAACCAGGGAGACCCTATCCATCCTGGGCTCTGTAATAATTCATGCATGAGGCTGGGTCCCCATAATTCTACACCAGTGCCATTTTGGCATGGTTTCTTAAAATATCTGAGAGTTCCAGGGTCACAGATGCAACTTCACAATCACCTTCCCAAAGCAAAATGGGACGCGCTTGTTCTGGTTAGTCTTTATTTCAATGCTCATCATGTCAATGTGTTGGCATTTTATGGGCATATAGTGTGGCTTATCGTATGTCACCAAAATGATGGCATTGTTATTACCGCAGGTGGGAACACAGCACAATAATGGAACCAAAGATTCCCTGACAAGCTGGTACTCTACAAGATCCATGTAGAGATAGAGCAAGTTAAACCTTCCAATGATGTCTGCCACAAAGGGAAATTTCTGAGCAGAAACCTCTGGAGAAGCACCCAAAAGATGTACTAGATCCCCAGTTGTAGAAAAAGTGTAAGGCTTCTCATCCATTTTGGTTTTTTTTTTCCTTATGACATAGTCATAGACCGGGCCTACTGCTGGAAAGTCAACAGCTGAAGCTTTGTTGTAGGGGTTAAGATGTTTCATATACTCCATCAACATGGAGAGGGATGGATAATAGTCTTTTTGCAAAGTATACTGCCATGTCTTACCCTGCAGCACTATTTCAAAGATGGCGTCTTCGTTGATGTTATTCTAGCTATGTGGGTACGGTATTTCTGCATGCCCCACCTCCTGCTTCCCTGAGAGCTCCAGGGGCCTCACTAGCTGTATGGTAAAGTTTGAGCTGATGTTTTGTGTGAAGATTCTGGCACTGGCATTGCTGGGTAGCGTGATGTAGAAACCCCTGTCCACCATCCTTCTTTTCCCCCCACTCCAACCTCAAATGCTTGATGTCCTGGACTTGGGAGGCTTCTATCCAATTGTTAAATTTCTTGGTCCGAGCACGCCACTTCACCAGCAGTTGTTTCTTTTTTCCTTTCCCTTTTGCAGCAATGATCCTCCCAATTTTGTAGATTCTGACCTCATCAGGATTCACTTTTTGAAGTTCTTCAGGGTAAAATGTCCCCTCAGTTGCTTCATGACCATAGTCTATTAAACAGTACACAGGTATCTGTCCCCTTCTCACAATTTCAGCTACTATGAAAATTTCATCTGTGAAACTCTGCTCATAACCTTTCTCAGATCTCGCTTTTGTTCTAAACACCCTGACGTGGTATCCCTTTTAGAGCAGAGGTGCAAGTTTTTTAATTTTAAGCACACACCCATATCTGGTTTTCCAAACCCTCTCAGAGTTTGAAGGGTTCATGTCCACAGGCCTGGCTCTGACAGTTCTGTGGAAGCTATGGTTGCAGCTCTTTATAAACTCCGACAACACATCAAGGTAGCGAAAAGTATTGCAGGCTGTAAAATATCTGCACATCTTGGTTTTGAGCGTCCTGTTAAAACACTCTATGACAGAGGCTTTTTCTTCATTATTAGTGACAAAACGGTAAACATAACACTGCTTTAACAGCTTGTTTAAAGGCTGGTTACAAATTCTTTTCTCTAGTTGGCCTGTACTTTCTGAGACATTCACCCCCTGCTAAAAATTGCTTTAAAAGCCCTGGCTACTTCAGAACCTGTTTTGCCTTTTAGACCAATGTCCCAGGCACGCTTGGGAAGATTACAAGAATGCCGCCAGAGCATGCAGGGATGAAACGAGGAAAGCCAAGGCCTCCTTGGAATTAAACCTGGCAAGGGATGTCAAGCTCAACAGGAAGGGCTTCTACAAGTATATTGGAGGCAAAAGGAAAACTAGAGAAGTTGTGGGCCTGCTGCTGAATGAGACAGGAGCCATGGCGACGCAGGATGCGGAGAAGGCGGAGTTACTGAATGCCTTCTTTGCTTCGGTCTTTACTGCTCGGCCCAGCCCTCAAGAGTCCCAGGCTTTGCGGAAAGTAACGGGGAAAGAAGACGACTTCCCCTGGGTTGGGGAGGATCGAGTGAGGGATCAGTTAGGTCAATTAGATATTCACAAGTCCATGGGCCCCGATGGGATGCACCCGAGAGTGCTGAGGGAGCTGGCGGAAGTCATTGCTGGGCCACTCTCCATCATCTTTGAAAGGTCCTGGGGAACAGGCGAGGTGCCTGAGGACTGGAGGAAAGCTGGTGTCACTCCAGTCTTCAAAAAAGGCAAGAAGGAGGACCCGGGGAACTACAGGCCGGTCAGCCTCACCTCCATCCCTGGAAAGATGATGGAACAGCTCGTTCTGGGCGTCATCTCAAGGCATGTGGAGGAAAAGAAAGCTATCAGAAGTACTCAACATGGATTCACCAAGGGGAAATCATGTCTGACTAGTCTGATAGCCTTCTATGATGGCATGACTGGATGGAGAGATGAGGGGAGGGCGGTTGACGTGCTATACCTTGACTTCAGCGAGGCATTCGACACGGTCTCCCACAGCATCCTCATAGGGATGCTTAGGAAGAGTGGGCTGGATGAATGGACAGTAAGGTGGAGAGAAAACTGGCTGAAAGACAGAGCTCAGAGGGTCGTGATTAGGGGCACAGAGTCTAGTTGGAGGTCAGTGACAAGTGGTGTTCCCCAGGGGTCAGTACTGGGTCCAGTCCTCTTCAACATATTCATCAACGACCTGGGTGAGGGGATAGAGGGCACCCTCAGCAAGTTTGCTGATGACACAAAGCTGGGAGGGGTGGCTGACACAGCAGAAGGCTGTGCCGCCATCCATAGAGACCTGGCCAGGCTGGAGAGTTGGGCAGAGAGGAACCTTCTGAAACTCAACAAGGGCAAGCGTAGGGTGCTGCACCTGGGGAGGAATAACCCCCTGCACCAGTACAGGTTGGGGGCTGACCTGCTGGAGAGCAGCTCTGTGGGAAGAGGCCTGGGAGTCCTGGTGGACAACAGGATGACCATAAGCCAGCAATGTGCCCTCGTGGCCAAGAAGGCCAATGGCATCCTGGGGTGCATCAAGAAGAGTGTGGCCAGCAGGTGGAGGGAGGTCATCCTCCCCCTCTACTCTGCCTTGGTGAGGCCGCACCTGGAGTACCGTGTCCAGTTCTGGGCGCCCCGGTTCAAGAGGGACAGGGAACTGCTGGAGAGGGGACAGCAAAGGGCTACCAAGATGCTGAGGGGACTGGAACACCTCTCTTATGAAGAAAGGCTGAGGGATTTGGGTCTCTCCAGTCTGGAAAAAAGACGGCTGAGGGGGGAACCTTATCAACACTTATAAATACTGAAAGGGTGGGTGTCAGGAGGATGGGGCCAGGCTCTTTTCAGTGGTGCCCGGGGACAGGACAAGAGGTAACGGGCACAAACTTGAGCATAGGAAGTTCCACCTAAACATGAGGAGGCACTTCTTTACTTTGAGGGTGGCAGAGCCCTGGCACAGGCTGCCCAGAGAGGTGGTGGAGTCTCCGTCTCTGGAGACATTCAAAACCCGCCTGGACGCGTTCCTGTGCAAGCTGCTCTAGGTGAAGATGCTCTGGCAGGGGGGTTGGACTAGATGATCTCCAGAGGTCCCTTCCAACCCTATGATTCTATGATACACCAACTGCAAAGTTTCCTCTGTTGGCTTGGTCTCTAATTTTCACCCATAAGCTCTCAACCTGTGCACTGCTGTTCTTCAAAGATAGCTCCGTGCAATCAATCCC